>NC_139622.1:8536928-8719428 GCF_964270895.1 Podarcis filfolensis
TGCACTGTATTCTGGGACATGGAGGGGAGTTTCAAAAGTTCATGTCACCCCTTTCTCGCTGTTCAATCTCGCCTTGAACCTGTTGCGCAATAAACTTGGATCTTCTGCAGCTTGCTCCTGTCTCCAGCTGAGCTCATTTTCCTCCGCAGGGACCCGCGGACTTAGTCCGACGAGCTGGGTGGCAGAGCAGCCTTGCACCCAGATTTTACCGGAAGACTATTTATTTTGCGTTCTTGTTTTTGAGGCTTTTTCTGTTAATTTGTTTTGAAATGTTAAAATGATTAATGACTATTAGGTCCAGTCATGGCCGACTCTGGCACTCATCTCGCTTTACTGGCCGAGGGAGCCGGTGTACAGCTTCCGGGTCCTGTGGCCAGCATGACTAAGCCGCTTCTGGCGGACCAGAGCAGCGCATGGAAACGCCGTTTACCTTCCCGCCGGAGCGGTACCTATTTATCTACTTGCACTTTGACGTGCTTTCAAACTGCTAGGTGGGCAGGAGCAGGGACTGAGCAACAGGAGCTCACCCCGTGGCGGGGATTCGAACCGCCAACATTCCGATCGGCAAGTCCTAGGCTCTGTGGTTTAACCCACAGCGCCACCCGCATCTCATAAGCATTAAAAACATTAATAAAATTTAAAGAGAAAGAAAAATAGGGACGTCCTAAGGAAAAGCTGGACATTCCAGGATTAAGTCAGAAACTCAGATGGCTTCTCTAAATCAGGGATGCCCCTGGAAAATAGGGACACTTGGAGGGTCTGACACCTGTTCAAAACCAATACCAGGAAGATGAAGCATTTCTCAAGCGCTCTCTCTCTCTGTGTGTGTGTGTTAGAGCTTTCAGAAAAGAGAATATATATATATATATGGAATTCCAGAAAAAGTGAGTGCCACAGAGCCAGTGTGGCCCTGCAGACATCTCTGACATCTGCATGCCAAGGGAGCATTGGACGTTGACTATTTTCACGGACTAGTAACACACCCTGTAGAATTCTGCCCGTTATGTTTTATCTGCGCAATCGGAATGAATTTCAGGAACTGGAAACGTCGTATTGAAAAACATGACTTTCTAGCCGCCTGGCCCCAAAACAGCAACAACGCATTTTGTTGTGGTGACTGTAAAGTGCGTGTAGGACCCCAAAAAGAGGACACGACCGGGAATTCCCGGGTTTATGGCAACCCTAGTTTGATATTTCCCATCCATTGATTATAAACACTGCAGTACTGATAAAAAGGATGGGGTTTGTATCTAGTGCTAGAGCTACTCAGGAGACCTGCTCTGCATCCACTTTAAAATCCCACCTGAAAACTTCTCTGTTCTGCCAAGATTGCGAATACAGTGGTACCTCGGGTTACATACACTTCAGATTACATACGCTTCAGGTTACAGACGCCGCTAACCCAGAAATATTGCTTCAGGTTAAGAACTTTGCTTCAGGGTGAGAACAGAAATGGCGCGGCGGCAGCGGGAGGCCCCATTAGCTAAAGTGGTGCTTCAGGTTAAGAACAGTTTCAGGTTAAGAACGGACCTCTGGAACGAATTAAGTACGTAACCAGAGGTACCACTGTACATCCTTCGACAATCGTTAACTGATGTCTGTTTTTAACTTTTAAAAGGTTTTTTCATTTCATAGTTTTATGTTTTTATGGTTGCAAGCTGCTATGATGCATATTTTAATGACACAGCCCATCTGGCTGAGTTTCCCCAGCCACTCTGGGCGGCTCCCAATCAAGTATTAAAAACAATACAGCGTTAAATGTTAAAAACTTCCCTTCAGATGCTTTTTAAAGATAGGATAGCTATATTTGGAAAATTAATGAATGTTAAAATGATGCTGGATTGAAATCAAGGGGCATTAGCAACAAGGTCAACAAGAATATGCAAAAATGGATTGATAATGGATGAAAATATATAGCTATAATATGTTAAGATATAGAGTTAAGATAAATGAAAGAGGGTAAGGATTTGCTGAATTGATTATGTAAACGGGAATACAAAAAGGGGAGGTGTGAGGAGGTCAAGGAAACAAGCAAATGAGCCTAAAGATATCAAAAAATGGATTTGTTTTAAAAAAAATTCTTATCTATTTGTTTTTTGTATTTTGTATTTTCTTATTTTTCTATGTATTTTTGTCCTTTTTGTATTTTTTCTTTTTTTCCCCCTTCCTTTTTTTTGTTTTCTCTTTACTCTGTAAACCTTTGTTTTTTGTAAAACCCTAATAAATATTTTATAAAAATAAAAATAAAGATAGGATAGCTACTTATTTCTTTCACATCTGAAGGGAGGGCGTTCCACAGGGCGGGCGCCACTACCGAGAAGGCCCTCTGTCTGGTTCCCTGTAACCTCACTTCTCGCAATGAGGGAACCGCCAGAAGGCCCTCGGCGCTGGACCTCAGTGTCCGGGCTGGACAATGGGGGTGGAAATGCTCCTTCAGGTATCCTGGACCGAGGCCGTTTAGGGCTTAAAAAGGTCAGCACCAACACTTTGAATTGTGCTCGGAAACGTTCTGGGAGCCAATGCAGATCTCTCAGAACCGGTGTTATGTGGTCCTGGCGGCCACATTTTATAAACGAACCTAATTTAGTCGTGGCCATTAACATCAATGGGTCCACTCTGACATGGTGGATTTGTATTTTGCCCGCCAACCTGAACGTTTCTAGGGTGGTGCATAAACATTTCTTCCTACAGGGACTTATGGAAGTCGTAAGACAAAACATCTGCAGGGCATTAAATTTGCAGCAGGCTGGTCGGAGCCATTGCTCTGGCTAAGCAAAGGCCGAAATCCAACACTTGTGTATTTTGGATCCCATCACTTTAGCTTCCCGATGAAGCAAAACCCCATTCTTCCACCCGTTCCTTCTTGCGTGGACTTTGTGTAGCCTTGGACAGTGCGAAGTAGCCGGCTGTAAAACAACCCTAACGACCCGATTATCTTTAAATCGCCGGGAAATTTTGAGCGAGAGAACTCGGCCGGAGTTCGTTCTCGTTTTCTGTCGCTTTGGAAAAGCCGCCAACCCTCCCAGGTCAGCACTAGAAATTGCTCTCCTACTTATCTCTCACGTGCAGTTTGGATTCCAAAGCTCAAGCAAGATAATTCAGGACCTTGAACTCCCATGAGATATACATATCCTCCCTTCGCCTTGATTGCGAGAAGAACCCTAAAACCCCCTTTTTAAATCCCAGTCTAATTTGGGGAGATTTATGACACAACATTGATAGCAGAAAGTGAGGAGGAATTAAAGAACCTTTTAATGAGGGTGAAAGAGGAGAGCACAAAATATGGTCTGAAGCTCAACATCAAAAAAACGAAGATCATGGCCACTGGTCCCATCACCTCCTGGCAAATAGAAGGGGAAGAAATGGAGGCAGTGAGAGATTTTACTGTCTTGGGCTCCATGATCACTGCAGATGGTGACAGCAGTCAAGAAATTAAAAGACGCCTGCTTCTTGGGAGAAAAGCAATGGCAAACCTAGACAGCATCTTAAAAAGCAGAGACATCGCCTTGCCAACAAAGGTCCGTATAGTTCAAGCTATGGTTTTCCCAGTAGTGATGGATGGAAGTGAGAGCTGGAGCATAAAGAAGGCTGATCGCCAAAGAATGGATGCTCCAGGGAGTCCAGGGAGTCGGACACGACAAAACGACTAAACAACAACAACAACAACAAATGACGCTGTGTTTTAAGAGTTGTGTTATCTCCTCCTGGTTGATAAGGTACACTTCTGAATTCCAGTTGCTAAGGAATCCCAAGTGAAGAGATTATTATTATTATTATTATTATTATTATTATTATGGACTTACAGGTGCATAGTGTTCCCTAGCCTTCCTCTTCTGACTTAAAGCAGCATATTTATTTTTTAAAAAAAGGGAGGGCTGAGTGCTTTGCATGTGCAAAAGTGATTTTTTTAGACAATAGTACCTTTTCTTTGGGAAGCGGGTGGCACTGTGGGTTAAACCACAGAGCCTAGGACTTGCCGATCAGAAGGTCGGCGGTTCGAATCCCCGCAATGACGGGGTGAGCTCCCGTTGCTCAGTCCCTGCTCCTGCCAACCTAGCAGTTTGAAAGCACATCAAAGTGCAAGTAGATAAATAGGTACCACTCCGGCGGGAAGGTAAACGGCGTTTCCGTGCGCTGCTCTGGTTCGCCAGAAGCGGCTTCGTCCTGCTGGCCACATGACCCGGAAGCTGTACGCCGGCTCCCTTGGCCAATAAAGCGAGATGAGTGCTGCAACCCCAGAGTCGGCCACGACTGGACCTAATGGTCAGGGGTCCCTTTACCTTACCTTTTTCTTTTTAAAGCACATCTCACAGAAAAGGCGATATAATTGCATTTCTTGTGTCCCCCTTTCTCAACAGCAGAGGTCAATGTTGCACTTTGGATGATATTTCTGTTCAGTTTAGCGCTTTTCCCTCCCAGAAGAATTTCAATTCAGAACAGTCCTTTTTAGGCAGCCCTTATAAGGTCCTTAGCTCCACCCAGGTGCCTTCCCAGGAGCATATCGGCATTGGTTTTCTGGACTTCCAGGATGAAATACCCTCGGACCGAAGCATCCTCTGCACAGCTTGGGGTCCTGGATCAGCCCTCAGTTGACGGGCCATGTTGCCCCGCGACGCAGGCAACAGTTTGCCATGGAAAACAGCCTCAACTTGCTGGCAGAAATTCTGAACTTGTGCGGAACTGCACCCAGTTATGTTGGGCTCCACACACAGTTGTTTTAACTGTGAGTCTTTTAGTTCTTGCGCTCTTACAGTTGTTTTAACTGCATGTTTTTATTTGTTCTTATCTGTTTTAATTATCAGTTTTTATCCACCCATTATCTGTGTTTAATCTTGTATTTTATTCAGATGTTTTATCCTATGCTTGTTTCTTTGTCCTTATTTGCTCCAACATTTATCAGTTAAAAAAAAAATTCTAACTGCTATTTTATTTATATGTTGTTGTTTTTTTATCCTGGTCTGTGACCGTAATAAAGTTCATTCATTCATCTTGGGCTCCAAAACCCAACAGCCAACATGACTGGTTATGTTGAGAGATGGAGTCCAGCAATGCAGGATCTGCCATCCCATGCAGAAAGTCCCAGGTTCACTCCTCTTCATCTTAAGAAGTGTCAGAGGACACTTGACACAGAGGAATGGTGGGATGAACTAGGTGGGGGACCCCCTAAAGAACGAGGCTCAGTGCCCAGGGAGTGGTGGCAGGACAACGAGGAGTGGTCAGAGGGAGAAGACTGGGGGGTGGAAGTATTGAAGCTGGGTTTAGTGAGCCTGTGGAGTTTGGGGCAGAAAGAAGTCCAGAATCAGAGGCAGAAGGTGAAGCAGCAGGAGAAGAGGGAGCCGAGAGGCAGAGATGAGTCAAGCTTGTGAAGAGTCACGGGTGCCTCCCCCTCCTGCTGCGACAAGCTCCCTTCCCGCCTGGCCTCCCAGAACCAGGAGAGGCATGAAGTGGGGAAGCAATGACAGGCTCAGTCTCCGATTGCTTGGAGAAAACCCTGGAGAGGAGAAGACAAAGAAGGCTTTTGGGAGGCAGGCACCTTTAGATTCAGCGACTACTTATTGGGGGCAAGATCTACTGGACATGAGTTGCTGTGCTCATGAGGCACAGCAGTGTTCAGTGTTCTCGAATAATAATAATAATAATAATAATTTATTATTTGTACCCCGCCCATCTGGCTGGGTTTCCCCAGCCACTCTGGGCGGCTTCCACAGAAAACCAAAAATACACTAAAATATCACAGATTAAAAACTTCCCTGAACAGGGCTGCCTTAAGATGTCTTCTGAATGTCAGGTAGTTATTTATCGCTTTGACATCCGATGGGAGGGCGTTCCACAGGGCAGGCGCCACTACCGAGAAGGCCCTCTGCCTGGTTCCCTGTAGCTTTGCTTCTCGCAATGAGGGAACCGCCAGAAGGCCCTCGGCGCTGGACCTCAGCATCCGGGCAGAACGATGGGGGTGGAGACGCTCCTTCAGGTATACTGGGCCGAGGCCGTTTAGGGCTTTAAAGGTCAACACCAGCACTTTGAATTGTGCTCGGAAACGTACTGGGAGCCAATGTAGGTCTTTCAAGACCGGTGTTATGTGGTCTCGGCGGCCGCCCCCAGTCACCAGTCTAGCTGCCGCATTCTGGATTAGTTGTAGTTTCCGAGTCACCTTCAAAGGTAGCCCCACGTAGAGCGCATTGCAGTAGTCCAAGCGGGAGATAACCAGAGCATGCACCACTCTGGCGAGACAGTCCGCGGGCAGGTAGGGTCTCAGCCTGCGTACCAGGTGGAGTTGGTAGACAGCTGCCCTGGACACAGAATTGACCTGCGCCTCCATGGACAGCTGTGAGTCCAAAATGACTCCCAGGCTGCGCACCTGGTCCTTCAGGGGCACAGTTACCCTATTCAGGACCAGGGAGTCCTCCACACCAGCCCGCCCCCTGTCCCCCAAAAACAGTACTTCTGTCTTGTCAGGATTCAACCTCAATCCATTAGCCGCCATCCATCCTCCAACTGCCTCCAGGCACTCACACAGGACCTTCACCGCCTTCACTGGTTCTGATTTGAAAGAGAGGTAGAGCTGGGTATCATCGAAGCGACCAACATGAGTTTGACCAAACTGCGGGAGGCAGTGGAAGACAGGAGGGCCTGGCGTGCTCTGGTCCAGGGGGTCACGAAGAGGCGGACACGACTAAACGACTAAATAACAAAGTTAACTCCACCTTGCTCTCTGTCATTTACTGCTGGCTTCCTCCTGTCGTTTAAGCTAAAATGATGATTAGTGAACCCCACGAGAAAGAATCATGGGAAGTGTAGTTTGTTAAGGGTGCTGTTAGGAGACATGGGGAAGGCAATAGGGGTCTCATGAGCATGAGACGCTTAATCTCAGGGTCGTGGGTTTGAGTCCGACTTTGGGCGAAAGATTACTGCATTCCAGAGGGTTAGACTAGATGACTCTAGGAGTCCCTTCCAGCTCTACAATTCTGTGGTTCTAATCCTGCAGGAGCAGAGACTGCCTTGTTTTGATTGTGTGTAAGCTGTTCCGGGAGGGATGCGGGTTGCGCTGTGGGTTAAACCACAGAGCCTAGGACTTGCCGATCAGAAGGTCGGCGGTTCGAATCCCCGTGACGGGGTGAGCTCCCGTTGCTCGGTCCCTGTTCCTGCCAACCTAGCAGTTCGAAAGCATGTCAAAGCGCAAGTAGATAAATAGGTACCGCTCCGGCGGGAAGGCAAACGGCGTTTCCGTGCACTGCTCTGGTTCGCCAGAAGCGGCTTAGTCCTGCTGGCCACATGACCCGGAAGCTGTACGCCGGCTCCCTCGGCCAGTAAAGTGAGATGAGCGCCGCCACCCCAGAGTCGTCTGCGACTGGACCTAATGGTCAGGGGTCCCTTTACCTTTACCTTAAGCTGTTCCGGGAGCCTTTTTGGCTGGAGAGCAAGATTCAGACTCCAAATAAATAAAGAAGGGGTGCCCCTTTTATTTTGGCCCCCTCCTCTTCACCCCCCGTCCTGTATTTTGTCTCTGTGCCGTATTTCTCTGCAGCTCCTCTCCCTGCATTTTCCTGCCACCATTCGCTCTCTCTTAAGAACGGCAGAGTTACGTTCCAAGATCCAATCGTTCTCCCACCGGCAGCTGCTTAGATGAACATTAGCGAAACATTCGAAAGCCTCCTGTTTGAATTTGTTGGAAGTTTGGTACCTGGAGATCTGTTCAGCTGCTTTGATGTTGGGGGGGTGAGTGAGGGGGACGCACGCACAAAATGAAAGCATCAAGAAAAGCAAAAGAGTTGGACCAATCTGTAGAAGCAAGGCATCGTTTTACTGAATTTGCTTCTGGCACAGGAAACAAATTCATGCCACCTATTTATGGATAACTCAACTTGGCTGATGATCTCATCTTCATCCCTTATTTGGATCCGATTCCCTTTGTTTCGGAAATTACCGGGGGGGGGCACATCTTTAAAGTTAAATATTACAAATATTATGCCTGAATGTATCCTTTCAACTTGACAGCTCAGGGAAGTTACCTAGCTTTCAAAATAATATAAAATCATCTCCTTTCCCAGTTTCCTCCATTCCAAAGCTATTTTCTCCTTGAAAAAGGACTCCAGGAAGTTCGCAGAGGTGACAATTTCTGGGCTCATTGTTAGCCAAGGGAAGCCAAATCTCATCACCTGACTCGCCTCAGGCTCCAGACATGCAAAGGAACTTCTATTGTACTTTTGGGTGGTGGGTACTTAAGCCATATTTGTCTATGCTAATCTTATACCTGAGTTTTGCCCAGCCATGTCTGCTTGTGCTAATCTTGTACCAAGGACTTGTCTGGACATGTTTGCCAAGGTTAACCCCTCCCCTTTTGTGACATGTCAGTGATGTAGCAATGATGCTGTACGAACTGTATTCTGAGATATGGTGGGAAAGTTTTAAAAGTCTTTGTCACCCCATCCTCGGGGTTCAAATTTGCTCTTTGAACCTATTGCGCAATAAACTTTGGTCTACAGCTATTTGCTCCGGTTGGCTGGACTCCTTCCTTTATTCCGCAGGGACCTGCCCGACCAGCTGGGTGACTGAGCAGCCTCACACCTAGATTTTTCCGTAACACCTTCTTTCGTTGAGGACCTTGCATCAGTTGCATCGTAACTCTAATCGGTTACCAATCAGTTGCGTTACATGGGATTGTAGTTGTGGAAAGACGTACGCCAAGGGTCATAGTTCAGGGATGTCCTACAGGTCGACCGCGATCTACTAGTCAATACACGGAGGTTTTGGTAGATCACGGTTGATCACTGGCTCCTCCATCCGGCCCCGGCCCCTTGCTCCACCCTCTAGATCGTGATACCAGAAGATGTAGCTCTCGCAGCGAGGCTGACTGTTTCATTAGAAGAAGAGTTTGGATTTGATATCCCACTTTATCACTACCCAAAGGAGTCTCAAAGCGGCTAACCTTTCCCTTCCTCCCCCAGAACAAACACTCTGTGAGGTGTGTGAGGCTGAGAGACTTCAGAGAAGTGGTTATACAGCAGCAAGAATATTATTGGCCCAAAAATGGAAGCAAGAAGAGTTACCGACGATTGAAGAATGGAGGATGAAGTTAATGGACTATGCAGAATTAGATAAACTAAGAGGAAGGATTCGAAACCAGCAAGACCAGAAATTCACGAAAGACTGGAGTAAATTTACGGACTATTTGAAAAGTAATTGTGAAGAACAGACGACGTTTGTAGGTTTGCAAGAAGTTTTGTGAGGAGTATTATGGGAAATATTGTAAAAATGGAGAAGGGGGAGGAGGATTTGTTAAGAGATGTAAAGGCAATATAAAGTTAAGAAATGCATAAGAAGTGGTTAAAACGGTGGATCATCAGAGGTGCTGACGGAAGTCTAAAAAGATTCTGTAAGTGATAAGTTTTGTGGTACATTTTATAATTTATATGTTAAAATTAATAAAAAATATTATTTTTTTTAAAAAAAGAGAGACTTCAGAGAAGTGTGACTAGCCCAAGGTCACCCAGCAGCTGTATGTGGAGGAGCGGAGACGCAAACCTGGTTCACCAGATTACGAGTCTACGGCTCTTAACCACTACACCACACTGGCAAAGCTCAACAACTTTGACCTGAAAACACCCCCCCCCCCAAAGAAGTGGTAGATCGCTGCCAGTTTTTAATTGTGAGAGTAGATCGCAGTCTCTTGGAAGTTGGCTGTCCCTGATCTAGTCCAACCCTCTGCAATGCCGGAACCGCAGGTAAAAAAATAAATACTGCCTTTTTCGCTCTATAAGACGTACCAGACCACAAGACGCACCTAGTTTTTGGAGGAGGAAAACAAGAAAAAAAATATTCTGAATCTCAGAAGCCAGAACAGCAAGAGGGATCGCTGTGCAGTGAAAGCTGTAATCCCTCTTGCTGTTCTGGCTTCTGTGATAGCTGCACAGCCTGCATTCGCTCCATAAGACGCACACACATTTCCCCTTACTTTTTAGGAGGGAAAAAGTGAGTCTTATAGAGCAAAAAATACGGTAACTGACTTCGCTGTATAACCAAGGCAGTGGCCAGTCCCCAGCGTGGACCCCAGGACTTCAACGGCTTGCGGCTTGCGCTTATAACTGCTAGAAAGAGAGAGGGGGGATATTTTGCTCTTCTTCCCTATCCCTCTGTTTTCAGTAGCAACAACTGGAACCGCACACAGAAAAAAGCATTGCACTTTCCTGTCAAGAGTGAAAAATGCTCTTTGCATCTCAGGCGGTAAATGGGTGATAATTACAGCTTAATCAGCCTGCAATGCAAATATTCTAAAGGAGGGGAGAGGGGAGGAAGGATTCCTGCCACACAAGATGTATGGAGTTTAATTATTTCAAGTCACTGATAAGGGAGGAGGGTGGTGGGAATGATTTGTGGGTATGTTCTTTCTCAGCTATAACCAACCTTCCTCTCTCCCCAGCCCCCCAATCTTCGCCTCTTAACTGTTGGCTCCATCAGAAACATGCCCCCCCCAAACACACACACTTTATTAGCTCTCAAAACACAGCAAAGTGGGCAATTTTAAATGAGAGGCACCTGTGGGTTTGATTCTCTCTGTCTCCCCCCCTTCGTCCTAAATAGCAGTGGCCAAAGAAGGCTCTTATTTATTTTGCCGTCTATAATAATAAAATGCTACTTAAGCGGTGAGGCTTTTTTATTAGCGCTAAGCATCGTGGAGTATTTTACGGGCAATTATTAATTAATTAAGATTCGGAGGCAAATGGGAGGGGGAAGGGAGAGGAAGGAGGAAAGCTCATGGAAGAACCAATCTCTGCTGCCCCGTGTTGGATGATGGCGGAACGTGCATTGCGAGGATGGCAGCTTATTTCATTTATGAATTCTAAGTGGTTTACAGTACAGTAAAGGTAAAGGGACCCCTGACCATTAGGTCCAGTCGTGGCCGACTCTGGGGTTGCGGTGCTCATCTCGCTTTATTGGCCGAGGGAGCCGGCGTGCAGCTTCCGGGTCATGTGGCCAGCAGGACTAAGCCGCTTATGGCGAACCAGAGCAGCGCACGGAAACGCCGTTTCCCTTCCCGCCAGAGTGGTACCTATTTATCTACTTGCACTTTGACGTGCTTTCGAACTGCTAGGTTGGCAGGAGCAGGGACCGAGCAACGGGAGCTCACCCCGTCATTGCAAAACTGGATGTCTTCATCAACCCCACCTGCAACTAAAGCATGTCATCATGTATTGGTCTCTCCAGCCACAGAAGGCTGTAATTCTTCAATACTGGAGTGTAAAGTTGGGACGCGGGTGGCGCTGTGGGTTAAACCACAGAGCCTAGGACTTGCTGATCCGAAGGTCGGCAGTTCGAATCCCCACGACAGGGTGAGCTCCTGTTGCTCGGTCCCTGCGCCTGCCCACCTAGCAGTTCAAAAGCACTTTGCCCAGGGCAAAGTTGGCAGATCTTGCTCGTGGCAGATAGCTTGGGGTGTCACAGTGCACATTGGCCCTGGAGGACTGAGAAGGCTGGTTATCTCCCACTTGGACTACTTCCATGCGCTCTACGTGGGGCTACCTTTGAGGGTGACCCAGAAACTACAACTGATCCAGAATGCGGCAGCTAGACTGGGGACTGGGAGCGGCCGCCGAGACCATATAACGCCCATCCTGAAAGACCTATGTGGCTCCCAGTACGTTTCCGAGCCCAATTCAAAGTATTGGTGCTGACCTTAACAGTCTCGGCCCAGTATACCTGAAGGAGCGTCTCCACCCCCATCGTCCAGCCCGGACACTGAGGTCCAGCTCCGAGGGCCTTCTGGCCGTTCCCTCATTGCAAGAAGTGAGGTTACAGCGAAGCAGACAGAGCCACCTGGATGAGAAGCTGCACTTTAAAGACCAGGCCAGCATCCCTATTTGCTCCTGAGGAAGGTGGGAGGGTATGTCGTCTCCTGAGACACATGGATGCCAGCATGTCCCAGTGCAAGAAGTCAGCACTGAAACAGGCCAGATCTCTGATTTGGAGAAAGAGGATGTGGGGGTGGAGCCCCAGCACTGCATGTAGAAGAGTAAACAGATTGGTGGGGATCTCTCAATGTTTGACTTAGATCATAAAAAGCTCCTGATTTCAAACCCTCCCCTCCCCACAAGTCCATAACTAGGGAGGGGTGAATCTGTCCATGGGGGTGTCTCCCAGTTTCTCATCTTCCCTCTCTTCAGTTCAGTACACCACACATACACATCAGCTTGCAATCCAAAAAGCTACATTTGTGTGGATGCATTAGCAGTTTATTGTGAATTACTCTTGAGATACAGAGTCGCATGCAAGTTTGCCAAACTGGCGCGTCTTTTGCAAAGCAATTCCCGCGAAAATAAGGCATTTGGGTCAGGCTCCTTTCACTGCTACGCACACTGACGGACACACCTCATTCCAGTATCTGCATTTATGTGCAGTAGACTCGCCTGGAGAGCCAAACTGCAAAATTCAGAGGAGGGCGAATTTGAAAGGATGGCTGTGTTTCGGATCTTATTCCAGAAAGTATGAATGAGGGAGGTTCAATCTTACCTTTGAGCTGAATTTAATTTCCCCTCTGTCCCTCTGGTACATCACCACAACCATTAGCCTAGAGGAGTTTGGCATGTGAAATGGTAAACTGGTAACTTTTGACCCCCCCTTTTTTAAATGCTTTTTGGTGCCAAGGTCTTTTGCATGATTGTCTAGGAATCCTAGAGCTCAGACCAGTGTTTTGGACGTCGAGGAAATGCACAGAGGAAGTCCCCTAGGGCCGAAATGAAATATCTCCTCTTGAACAGAGTGAGACATTTCCACAGTCCTGGCCCTCCGGTGTCCCAGAAGGCAGCGTCCAAATCTATACCAGGCTGAAGAGGATTTTAATGCAAACAAGGGTGGAAAACAGGGGGCAAAAGGGTGAGAGGGATTTTCTTCAAGGGGACGGGAGGCAGCGAAGGCACTTGCCCAAACACCATCCTGTATGAAACATCTCTCTGTGTGTGTGTTTTGTTGCGGAATGCAAGCCAAGCAGGTTATTCATGCAAGAACAAGCATGGGAAAGCAAAAGCAAATATAGCGTTACTGATGTCTCTTCTCTTCAGGACCTCATGGTTTCCTTGATCCAGTCAAGGTAGTGGGCAACTCGAGTGTAAACTCCAGGAGGGCAGGGTTTGCCATACGAGACGATTCCTTCTGCCACGCCATCACACACCAAGGGGCCACCTGAATCGCCCTGTGGAGAGGAGAGAGAGAACAAAGATGGCAGCTGGGGGAAGATTTGGATCCACATTGTGGCCAACTCTCGTGCTTGAACCAGCGTGAGCCAGCGTGGTGTAGTGGTTAAGAGCGGTGGACTCGTAATCTGGGGAACCGGGTTCGCTTCCCCGCTCCTCCACATGCAGCTGCTGGGTGACCTTGGGCTAGACACACTTCTCTGAAGTCTCTCAGCCCCACTCACCTCACAGAGGGTTTGTTGTGGGGGAGGAAGGGAAAGGAGAATGTTAGCCGCTTTGAGACTCCTTAAGGGGAGTGAAAGGTGGGATATCAAATCCAAACTCTTCTTCTTCTTGAACCAGGGCAAACTGCCAGGTTACTAGTGGCTCCACTCTCAGTACGACTTGGGGCTCGTCCACTCCTTCCTTTCCCAGGAAAACCCACTATTTAAGTTCTAAACTGGAACAAACAGCAATCCATGCAAAGCTTGATGGCCGATTGATCCAATTGAGTGCTAAGGAGTGACACACACCTCCCCCCCGGGAAAGCAGAGGGACAAGCGAAAGTGGGCCGGAGCCCTTAGCAGAATACAAGCCCATGTCCATTTCCCTGGAGACGTGAACGATCCCTCAGAAGGGTGGGATCCATAACCCCCGCCCGATCCTGTCACTTGCTGCTTCTGCTGGCTCTCACCTTGAAAGCATCTTCAGGCTCGTCAGGTATCCCGGCACAGACCTGCCCATCATTGAGATCAGGATACAACTCGCTGCACTGGCTATGGCCATAGATGGCAACACTGGTCTCAAAGAGTGTGTCTGGTGACCAGTCTTTGTAAACCCGGCCCCATCCTGCCACGCTGCAGGGGGTCCCATCGGAGAGGTTACGGTCGAATTTGGGCAAGCGCAGGATCTGGACGTATTCATTCAGAGTAGCCTTGGAATCCAGCTGCGGAAAGGAGAGATGGGAGAGAGCTCATTGGTTCAGTGTTGCTCGAGGAAACCCTTTGGGGAGTCTGGTGCCTCTGAAATGGGGAACTTTGGGCAAATGGGACATTTGGCCCCCCAATGCCAGGGTAAACTGCACAATGTCTACTTCATTATGCTACACACATTGGGAGGGAGGAAGACACTTGACCCATTCTGCCTTCACGATCACTGACCTCGGGGGATAGATAGAAGGAGAGATTGCTTGGAGCAAGCTACCTTGAGCAGACGGATATCGTTTGAGGTGGTGGTCTTGTCATATTCAGGGTGTGGGTAGTTAGCCTCAATGCTGAACACTTGCTGAGAGGGTTCTTTAACGGAGATGTTATGTGCCCCCAAGGTGACAATAAAATTGCTGGAAAGAGAGCATCACTTAGTGTCAGAGATGCCAGGACTCAATCCCCTACAGGCCCCTGTGCAAAAGACCAGGCTCCCTCCATACAACCAGCTGGGAAAGATGGAGGGCGCAAGGAGAAGGGGACGACAGAGGACGAGATGGTGGGACAGTGTTCTCGAAGCTGCCAGCATGAGTTTGACCAAACTGCGGGAGGCAGTGGAAGACAGGAGTGCCTGGCGTGCTCTGGTCCAGGGGCTGTTTAGGGCTTTAAAGGTCAGCACCAACACTTTGAATTGTGCTCGGAAACGTACTGGGAGCCAATGCAGATCTCTCAGGACCGGTGTTATGTGGTCCCAGCGGCCACTCCCAGTCACCAGTCTAGCTGCCGCATTCTGGATTAATTGCAGTTTCCGCGTCACCTTCAAAGGTAGCCCCATGTAGAGCGCATGGCAGTAGTCCAAGCGGGAGATAACTAGAGCATGCACCACTCTGGCAAGACAGTCCGCGGGCAGGGAGGGTCTGAGCCTGCGTACCAGATGGAACTGGTAGACAGCTGCCCTGGACACAGAGTTAGCCAGCGCATCCATGGCCAGCTTTGACATTTAAGTTCAGTTATCCACGTATCTGTAAAAGTTTGCAGGGTATTTTTTTTTTTTTAAAAAAGAAAAACTCAAGAAAATTCAACAGCATTTTAATGTGAATATCTTTGGATACACACTTTGGTACACAATTGTGCCGAATATTCACATTTTCTGCAAAGCAATTTGCCCTAAGATAATGCATTTTTTGTTTGCTTTTTTAAAAAAAACTATTACATGCATCAAAAGACACACTTTACCCCCCATTACGTGCATTCCCATAAACATGGCTTGGCTGGAGGCCTGAACGGCAAAATCTGGAGAAATGTTAATTTTGGAAGATGACTGTTTTTGGTGTGAACCATGTTTCAGAAAGTGTGAACTTTCAATCCAGGCTGAATATTAAATGTCTCCTCCATTCCTACAATACATCGCAACCCACAGCCTAAGGTAAAGGTAAAGGGACCCCTGACCATTAGGTCCAGTCGTGGCCGACTCTGGGGTTGCAGCGCTCATCTCACTTTATTGGCAGAGGGAGCCGGTGTACGGCTTCCGGGTCATGTGGCCAGCATGACTGAGCCACTTCTGGCGAACCAGAGCAGCGCACAGAAACGCCGTTTACCTTCCCGCCAGAGCGGTAACTATTTATCTGCTTGCACTTTGACGTGCTTTCAAAGTGCTAGTTTGGCAGGAGCAGGGACCGAGCAACGGGTGCTCCCCCCGTCCATTGCGGGGATTCAAACCGCCGACCTTCTGATCGGCAAGTCCTAGGCTCTGTGGTTTAACCCACAGCGCCACCTGCGTCCCTAACCCACAGCCTAGGGGAGTTTATTTTGTGAAAAGGTTATTTGTGAGATGTTGTGGGTGCCAAAGTGTTTTAGATCTGCATTCAGGAATCCTAGAGGTTAGGGTGGTCTTTGGGGGGCTGATGAAATACAGAGAGGATCCCTTTAGAAATGAGATAGAATCCTTCCCTGTTGTCCGAGAGGACCATGTCCCACATGCCTCAACCTCAAGGGGCTTGACCTGACCTTGTCCCAGAATGCAGGTTCCAATGGCAGGTCTGCGGGGCTCTGGAAGAAGAGCCAGTGGAATCATCTAAAGCAGAGGTGGCTGACATATTGGCCATCCAGATGTTGATGGACTTCAACTCCCATCAGCCCTCACTTGGCTAAACTGGCCAGGACTGATGGGAGTTGGAGTCCAGCAGCATTTAGGGAGTCACAGGTCCTTCCCTCCTGATCTAAAGGAACAAGTTGCTATCCAGACATTTGGACCGTCTTTGGCTTTCCAGATGTTGCTGGACTCCAACATCTGGGGGCCACAGGTCCTCCATCCATGCATTAGGGGGAGTAAGGGAGAAGGGAGGAGCTGTTTGAGGGAGATGGAGGTCCGTGGAAGGGTTTTCTTCAAGGGGATGGGAGGCAGTGAAGGCACTTAACCAAACACCATCCTATATGAAACATCTGATAGATCTTCCTTTTTCGCAGCCATTGAGGGGTCTCTCTCTCTCTCCCTCTCTCTCTCTCTCTGTGTGTGTGTGTGTTTTGTTGCAGAATGCAAGCCAAGCAGGTTATTCAGCAAGCAAAAGCATTAGGGGTGGGAAAGAAGGCAGTATGTCACCGCGGTTGCTTCTTCTGTTCACAATTTCATGGTTTTCTTGATCCATGGAAGGTAATGGGCAACGCGAGTGTAAACTGCTGGAGGGCAGGGCTTGCCATATGAGACGATTCCTTCTGCCACGCCATTGCACACCAAGGGGCCACCCGAATCGCCCTGTGGAGAGGAGAGAGAGAACAAAGATGGCAGCTGGGGGAAGATTTGGATCCACGTTGTGGCAAACTCTGGAGCTTGAACCAGGGCAAGCTGCTGGGTTACTGTTGGTTGGATCAGTCAATTCTGAGAGGAGACCTTGGTGGACATTCCCCCTAATACAGTGGAACCTCGGGTTGTGAACGTGATCTGTGCGGGAGGAACTTCCGCAACCCGCCCCACCCGCGCGGGTCACGATTCAGTGGTTCTGCGCATGCGCAAAGTGCGATTTAGCGCTTCTGCACATGCGCCGAAACCCGGAAGAAACCCGTTCTGGTACTTCTGGGTTTGGCGCGGTGCACAACCCGAAATCGTGTAACCTGAAGCGTCTGTAACCCGAGGTACCACTGTATACACATTTTGGAGGGCAATGTCTTTCTAATCAATTGCATTTTTGTACATCGGTTTTACCAATATATGCATTTCTATGTGCTCTTTCTGCTAGTGCACTCCTTTATGTATATATTATTTGAGTGGAGAACTATTGATCAAAGATAACTAGATGATCAAAGATAACCGAATTTCAGTTCCGCTATTAGTTCAGAAAGCAATCAGTTCTGCTTGTGATCAAAATGTGAACCAGACCAAAGGTGGCATCCCATAATATTATGAAACACAATGAGTGTTGATTTCAGTGGGTCTGCTTTCAGTAGGACATAGGGCTCGCTTGTCCCGTCCGAGCAGTTTCCCCCTTGCCCCACTCCTTTCCCAGGGAAAATCAGCTCTTTAGCTCTAAATCGGAACAAACAGCAATCTGCAGAAAACTCCTTTCTTGTTTGATCGGATTCAGCTCCACAGAGCGGTTTTCTCCTGGAAAAGCAGTGGGACAAGAGGAATTGTGCAGCAGCCCTTAGCAGGATGCGAGCCTAAACAACTCTACCTTCCCTTTTGGGAACCCTTGGAGCCCCTATGAAGAACAGAAGTGAAGGGCATCATTCAACACCCACCCCTGGGGATTGGCAGACATTCTATGAAGGCACTGGGTTAGTCAGGCCAGGTGTAAGTAGACTGGCATCTGCCCATGTCTATTTTGCTGCTAAAGGTAAAGCTAAAAGGACCCCTGACCATTAGGTCCAGTCGTGGCCGACTCTGGGGTTGCGGCGCTCATCTCGCTTTATTGGCCGAGGGCGCCGGCGTACAGCTTCCGGGTCATGTGGCCAGCAGGACTAAGCTGCTTCTGGCGAAGCAGAGCAAAGCACGGAAATGACGTTTACTTTCCTGCTGGAGTGGTACCTATTGATCTACTTGCACTTTTCGAACTGCTAGGTGGGCAGGTGCAGGGACCGAGCAATGGGAGCTCACCCCATTGCCAGGATTCGAACCGCTGACCTTCTGATCAGCAAGTCCTAGGCTCTGTGGTTTAACCCACAGCGCCACCCGCGTCCTTTTGCTGGAGAGGAGAATAATTCCTCAGAAGGGTGGGATCCATAACTGGGGAAGAGGTGCAGCTCCCTCCCCCCACCTTATCCCATCACTCGCTGCTTCTGCATGCTCTCACCTTGAAAACAGTCTCAGGCCTTTCGTGTCTCCCGGCACAGACCTTCCCATCATTGAGATCAGGATATGGCTCCCCATTCTGACTACAGCCAGAAATGGCAACATTGGTCTCATAGAGTGTTTTTGGTGTCCAGTCTTTGTAAACCCGGCCCCATCCTGCCACGCTGCAGGGGGTCCCCTTGGAGAGGTAATGATTAGACTTGGGCAAGCGCAGGATCTGGACATATTCATTCAGAGTAGCCTTGGAATTCAGCTGTGGAAAGGAGAGATGAGAGAGGGCTCATTGGTTTAGTGTTGCTTGAGGAAACCCTTGGGGGAGTCTGGTGCCTCTAAAATGGGGAACTTTGGGCAAAAAAGGAGCAGACTGTATTGATAATACAGAATGATAATATTACGGTATGGATAATATTAATGGCGCACGTTTAACTGGATGGTTGTACCAGCAAGAGTCTTGCGAATGCGATGGGGCTTCTCCACTGCATTCCCAAATCTGCTTTCTGGCAAACATTTCAATACCAAAAGAATACAACTGAAATCGCTTTTAGAAAAAACATTCCCAGAATTAGATAAAAACTCCTACAAGCAACTGCCTACTCCGAATTTAGTGATTTCTGGGCTGCCACGGAAGAGACTTTTGGTCACCCAATGCCAGGGTAAACTGCACAAAATCTAGTTCATTATGCTGCACACATTGGAACTGTGAGGAGAGCCTTGGCTCCTTCTGCCTTCAGGATCACTGACCTCGGGGGAAAGATAGAAGGAGAGATTGCTTGGAGCAAGTTACCTTGAGCAGACGGATATCGTTGTATAAGATGAGTTCGTTATATTCGTTATATCTTTTATATTCAGGGTGTGTGTAGTTAGCCTCAACGCTGAACACTTGCTGAGAGGGTTCTTCAGCGGAGATGTTATGTGCCCCCAAGATGACTATATAGGTGCTGGAAATGGAGCATCAGTTAGTGTCAGAGATGCCAGGACTCCATCCCTTCCTGGCCCCCGTGCAAAAGACCAGGCTCCCTCCATACAACCAGCTGTGCACCTTGATGGTTAGGTGGCCACCTGTCATGGGTGCTTTAGCTGACCAGATGACCCTTGCAGTCCCTTCCAACTGTACAGTTCTCTGATTCTATGACCATCCCTGCTAAAAAGCAAGGAGGGATTAGTGAGACTTACCCATCGCAGTGCGCAGCCGTCATTACCCACTGAGGCGCCACCAGGAATCCGCCACAGTCCAATATCCCATTGCGTATCTTCAAGGCAGCCATGTAGGGTCTGGAGTGGGGCCTGGCTTCGTGACCCCCAACAATCTGACTCCGCAATGGATCTGCAAGAGCCATATGCAGAGATCAGCTCCTCCTCCTCCTCCTTGCATGCTCTGGGGTGTCCTCCACACATTCAAAGTTATTGGGGGAGCAAACAGGACGGTTCACTGTTCTGATGAGCTTACAATGGGTTTTCCTAGCAAGGAAGTTAGCAAAGCGAAAGCAAAGAGGAGCCTAGGAAGAGCCCTTTGCGCTTTTGAATGACTGCTGAGAGGGGGATTTCAGGGAGAAGAAACCCCATGGTGCATCATCTGTAGGAAACATCCCTTGCAGACGACCACAGTGCCTGGAGACAGACAGTCAAGTCGTGATCAGAGAGGGAAGGACGGCTGGGAGGAGGATTTCAGGGAGAAGAAACCCCATGGTGCATCATCTGCCATGGTGCTTTTGCTCACCTGTTTGGGCGAAGGAGAAGGACAGGAGCAGCAGCAGAAGAACCTGGCGGAGTCTCCACATCTTGATGCTTGCCAAGGAGGGAGATGCCTGGCGCTTTACTCTTCAGCCTCTCGACCCCGTGGCTTTTATGGCCTCCAGCCTCTGGACTCCACCTTCCCCAGGAAGCCACAATCTGGACTTGAGATCTGATAGGCAGGCTTATCGTTTCTCGCTAGCCACGTGGCTGATCCCACCACGAACAGCAATCAGATAGTCAGATGGGGAGATTGGGGAAAATGAGAAATGGAGTCATCCTGGAATTGGAGACTGTTTAAGCAAAGGTTTACGAAATCAGAGGAGCAAAGATAATGTAATTCATTAAGACAAAATCAGAGACCAGCTTTTGATACACTCGAGTGGCTGTTAGTATTAACAACTTCTTCTTCTTCTTCTTCTTCTTCTTCTTCTTCTTCTTCTTCTTCTTCTTCTTCTTCATTAATTAAATTTGTATACTTCCCTACTTTGTGACCGGACACGGGATTCCTAATGGTTTCTGCGGTCACTTGGTTGAAAGGTGCAGAGACTTTTCCATCTGTCTTGTGAACTATTTAAGAGACTAAAGGTCCTGGTGGTTCTGCGCTGAATTCATATGGTCTTACGTGTTACGGTTTGATGAGCGACTGGATTCAGACGCACAAATATAGGATGTGGGACACCTGGCTTACTAGCAGTACATGTGGAAAGGATCTAGGGGTCTTGGTGGAGCACAAACTGAACGTGAGCCAACAGTTTACAAAGACTGGTCACCAGCCATCTCTGACTGCAGGCAGTATGGGAAGCCATATCTTAATCTCAGTGATGGGAAGGTCTGTGCCGGAAGATCCGACAAGCCAGAGGCTGTTTTCACGGCGAGTCAGCAGAAGCTGCAAGTGACAGGATCACAAGGGGGAGAGCTTCCTCGTTATGGATCCCACCCTTCTGAGGGATCCTTCTCCTGTCCAGCAAAACAGACATGGGCAGGTGCCCGTCTACTTATACCTGGCCTCAGGGGCGTAGGAAGGGGGTGTGGTCCGCCCTGGGTGTCATCCCTGAGGGGTGACAAAATGGCACACCACGGGCCGCACTTCCTCCTTTAGAAGATTCCTCTGGCTCTTCCTCCCAGAGCCCCGCAGACCTTCCATTGAAACCTGCATTTTGGGACAAGGTCAGGTTGAGCCACTTGAGGTTGAGGGATGTGGGACGTCGTCCTCTCAGCCAATGGGGAAGGACTTTATCCCATATCTAAAAGGATCCTCTCTGCATTTCATCAGCCCCCCAAGACCATTTTAATCTCTAGGATTCCTAGATGCAGATCCAAAACACTTTGGCACCCACAACATCTCACAAATAACCATTTCACAAAACTCCTCTAGGCTGTGGGTTGTTGCGATATATTGTAGGAATGGAGGAGACTTTTAATATTCAGCCTAGATTGAAAGTCTAACCTCCCTCACTCACACTTTCTGAAACAAGGTTCACACCTAAAACAGTCATCCTCCAAAATTAACATTTCTCCAGATTTTGTGTGCATGTAATAGTTTTAATGTAATAGTGCATGTAACAGGGACACAGGTGGCGCTGTGGGTTAAACCACAGAGCCTAGGACTTGCCGATCAGAAGGTCAGCGGTTCGAATGCCCGCGATGGGGTGAGCTCCTGTTGCTCTGTCCCTGCTCCTGCCAACCTAGCAGTTTGAAAGCACGTCAAAGTGCAAGTAGATAAATAGGTACCGCTCTGGCAGGAAGCTAAACGGCATTTCCGTGCGCTGCTCTGGTTCGCCAGAAGCGGCTTAGTCATGCTGGCCACATGACCCGGAAGCTGTATGCCGGCTCCCTTGGACAATAAAGCGAGATGAGCGCCGCAACCCCAGAGTCAGTCACGACTGGACCTAATGGTCAGGGGTCCCTTTATCTTTACCTAATGGTTTTTTAAAAAGCATACCAAAAATATATTACCTTAGGGGAAATTGGTTTGCCAAAAAAGTGAATATTTGGCACAATTGCATATAAAAGTGTGTATCAAAAGAAATTCACATTAAAACGCTGTTGAATTTTCCTCTGGACTTTCGGTCAGCTTTACCCAGTGATTTCTGTTATACCCTTAAACACCCTTTGTCAGAAAAATTGTACATATTGACACCCCCACCACATGTGAACACAATTCCCTGTTTCCTGGCATACCCTCCAGTGCTATGCACAGTGATAGACACACCTCATTCCAGTATCTGAATTTTTGAGCACTAAACTTGCCTGGAGAGCTGAACTGCAAAATTCAGAGGAGGGCGAATTTTAAAAGATGGCTGTGTTTTGGATCTTATTCCCAACTGGTAACTTTTAACTGCCTGCCCCCTATTTAAATGCATTTTGGTGCCAAAGTCTTTTGTATGATTGTCTAGGAATCCTAGAGCTCAGACCAGTGTTTTGGACATCGGAGAAATGCACAGAGGAAGTCCCCTAGGGCTGAAATGAAATACCTCCTCTTGAACAGTGTGAGAAATTCCCACAGTCCTGGCCCTGCGGTGTCCCAGAAGGCAGCGTCCAAATCTATACCAGGCTGAAGAGGGAGGATGGAGGAAGGTGGAATCATCTAAAGGGAGGTGCGGTCAATCTTTTGGCCATCCAGATGTTGATGGATGTCAATTCCAATCGCCCTATATTGGCCATGTTGTCTGGGGCTGATGGGAGTTGGAGTCCAACAACATCTGGAAGGTGACAGGTTCGCCTCCCCTGACCCAGAGGACGAGGAGGAGATCTGTGGAACTTTGGTCAGTGCAGATGTTTGGAAAACGGTGGGGAACCTTTGGTCCTCCAAAGGTTGCTGGACTCCCATCAACTGCAGCAAACATGGCCAATGGCCAGGGATAATGGGTGGGTTGTTGCTTTGGTCATCCATTTGGGCCAAAGAGAAGGAGTAGAAAAGGTTGTCAGAATGCTTGCCAAGGAGGGAGATGCCTGATCTTAACTCTTCAGCCTCTTGACCCTTGCAGCTTTCACTACCTCCACCCTCTGGACTCCACCTTCCCGCAGAAGCCACAATCTTGAGATCCGATAGGCGGATTTCAACACATTTATCTTTTCTCTCCATCCATGTGGCAGACCCCACCCCACCCATTGATGGTAACCAGATAGCAAAACGATTTGTGCGGTTTGGTTCTGTTGGCGCCATATAAGGAGGCTGGGGGAAGGAGACACGGATTGAACCCGGAATTGGCAGAGCTGCTCATCCGTCGCTGGGGCTGATGGGAGCTACAGAAGAACAACATCTGGAGGGCCAGAGGTCCCTAACCTGTTGACAAAAGGGATGATGGCGGTCATAACAGTGTGAAGCACGTGCTCGCTTGCCATGCTTGCAGCTCTTGTGTTTTTTGTAGCTCCCTTGTGGAACTCAGCAGGGAGCAGGATGGGGAGGAAACTGGGATGAGCTGCCTCTGTGCCTGACCAGATGTTGGGCTCCTTGATTTACGGTCCACCCATCGCAAGGGACAGCAGCTGCCAGTAAAATCTTTGATATGTACTGAATTTGATATGTACTGAATTTCTCACCCTGGGCCAGCAGGGGGATGCTGTAAATAGTTTTTACTCAGGTCCACATATGCAAATAAGGGATCGAAAGTGATGTTCAGTGATTGGATAGTTACAGAAAGTTGTTACAGTTACGTTGTATTGGAGCTCTATATAAGCAGGCTGGCTGAACCCTCCAGTTCAGTTCTGTTCTGGCCTGTGAATAAACAAGAGCTGTTTGAAGAATCGCTGTGTCGTCTGATATGTTCACCCACAACTTAACAGGGAGCTTGGTGGTAGATTTCCTGCTTTGCATGCAGAAGATCCCTGTTTCCATTCCGGGAACCTCTAGTTAGAAAAGGACATGGTCTGCGATGGATGACGCCCATTGGGACTGGCGAGGAGGAATGTGGAAAGATTCAGCACAGAGCAAAAGCGGGCCATCTTTTAGCACTGCATAGTTAAACTCTTGAGCTCACCGCCCAGTTTCTAACATCTTTGATGGATGTCATTGAGTTCTAATGTTGCACAGCCAGGCCCCCAGACGTGCCAAACTCTCCATCATAAGAGAAACATAAGAGAAAATAATCAGGCAAGACACAATACATTGGGGCAAGCCACCTCCGGGGTATAGCTGCGGCATGAGGGCACAACTGCAACTTATGGGGCAGTGAACTACCCAGATCAGCTCTTAGGTAAAGGGACCCCGGAGGTCCGTTTGTAAACCAAAACAGGTTGTAACCCAAGGCGCGCTTTCGCCAATGGGGCCTCCATAACAAATTTGTTCGTAATCCAAAAAAATGGGTTGTAATCCAAAAAGAGGTTTCTTTTTTCCGGGGTTGATGTGTTTGTAACCCAAAACGTATGCAAACCAAGATGTATGCAAACCAAGGTACCATTGTACGCAGGTGATGACTCGACAACGGTTCTCCTTGCCAACCCACCTCCAAAGAGAAGGTCAGGCAACTTGGATTCCTGTGTCTGGATTTAGATTCTGCATGATGCCTTTCTATTGGTAAGGGTGAGGTTCTCTGCATACAGCAAGGCAGCACCCCAATCTTCGCACACACCCCCAAAAGTATTTCGACACTGAGGGTTCACTCTGTTTCCCCTTTCCCCAGTCTCCTTATCTGGCCCCAACAAAACAAAACCCCACAAACTGTCTTGCTATCTGATGGCCATCGATGGGTGGGTGGGGTAGTAAAGATTCGCCCATCAGATCTCAAGTCTAGATTGTGGCTTCCTGGGGAAGGTGGGGTCAAGAGGGTGGAGGTAATAAAAGCTACGGAGTCAAGAGGCTGAAGAGTTAAGCGCCAGACATTTCCCTCCTTGGCAAACATCGAGATGTGGAGACTCCGTCAGGTTCTTCTGCTACTGCTGTCCTTTTCCTTGGCCCAAACAGGTGAGTAAAACCCGCTAACTCACGAGCCCATTTCTACTACACTTGGGAGCCAAGCCAACCTCATTCCTTCTGTTTCTGAGGCTTACGGTGCTTTAAAGCCCTAAACGGCCTCGGTCCAGTATACCTGAAGGAGCGTCTCCACCTCCATCGTTCTGCCCTGACACGGAGGTCCAGCTCCGAGGGCTTTCTGGCGGTTCCCTCCCTGCAAGAAGCCAAGTTACAGGGAACCAGGCAGAGGGCCTTCTCGGTGGTGGCCCCTGCCCTGTGGAACACCCTCCCACCAGATGTCAAAGAGAAAAATAACTACCAGACTTTTAGAAGACATCTGAAGGCAGCCCTGTTTAGGGAAGCTTTTAATGTTTAATAGGTTATTGTATTTTAGTGTTTTGTTGGAAGCCGCCCAGAGTGGCTGGGGAGACCCAGCCAGATGGGCAGGGTATAAATTATTATTATCATCATCATCATCATCATCATCATCATCATTATTAGGGTGTGAGTGCCGTTTGTATGCCTAGATCAATGGCAGGGCACCCGCTTTGCATTGCACAAGGGATGAAGGTTCCCCATCCCTAAAATTCGGATCTCCAGGTTGGGACAGTGAACTCTTCTCCTGCCCCCATGGCTTTTATTTGGCACATATAAAAACATAGTAAAACATCAAATGTTAAAAGCTTCGCAATCCAGGGCCGCCTTCAGATGTCTTCCAAAAGTGACATACAGTGGTACTTCGGATTAAATACGCTTCAGGTTACATAGGCTTCAGGTTACAGACTCCGCTAACCCAGAAATAGTGCTTCAGGTTAAGAACTTTGCTTCAGGATAAGTACAGAAATCGGGTTCCGGCGGCGCGGCGGCAGTGGGAGGCCCCATTAGCTAAAGTGGTGCTTCAGGTTAAGAACAGTTTCAGGTTAAGAACGGACCTCCAGAACGAATTCAGTACTTAACCCGAGGTACCACTGTAGTTCTTTATCTCCTTGATATCTGATGGGAAGGCGTTCCTCAGGGTAGGCGCCACCACCGAGAAGGCCCTCTGCCTGGTTCTCTGTAACTTGGCTTCTCGCAGCGAGGGAACTGCCAGAAAACCCTCAGAGCTGGACCTCAGGCGATGGGGGTGGTGACTCTCCTTCAGATATAGAGGGCCAAGACAGCTCCAGAATTTTTTTTTTTTAAATAAATTTTTATTAATTTTCCATACATTCAAATCATTTATCCAAATCTTACCACATTTTAACAAAATTCATATTTTGAACTTCCTTCAGCTTCCCTGACAATCATCCATTTTTGCCCTTTAGTGCGCATTTCTTTAAATGCATTGCCATTTGTCTTCCCTCCTTTATTTTATTTACATTCAGCAATACCTCTTAAAAAGTTTTTACAGTGCTTCTTGAAACCCCACTAGCGTTGTTTGCACTTCACACACATTTTTCAGATAATCAACAAATTTTTCCCAATCTTCGATGAACTTTTGGTTTCGAACATATCTTATTTTCCCAGTCAATTTATCCAGTTCCGCATAGTCAGTCAATTTCATTCTCCATTCTTGAATCGTCGGTATTTCCTCTTGTTTCCATTTCTGGGCCAAAAGAATTCTTGCTGCCGTAACTGCATACTGGAAGAGTTTGAAGTCTTTTCTTCTTATATCTTTCCCTGTAATCCCTAAAAGAAAGGCTTCTGGTTTCTTAGCAAAGGTGCATTTCAACCTTTTTCAGTTCATTATAAATTGCTTCCCAGAAGCTTTTAACTTTCTTACATTCCCACCACAAATGGTAGAATGTTCCCTCTTTTTCTTTACATTTCCAACATTTGTTACATGTTTTATACATTTCTGCCAATTTCACCGGGGTGATGTACCATCTGTAAAACATTTTCATAACATTCTCCTTCAACCCCATGCATGCAGTAAACTTTAAAGACAGCTCCAGAATTTTGAATTGGGCTCAAAAATAACAATGCTCTAGAATTTGTAAGCAGCAGGAGTTGCAGTTTATCTCTGCGTTTCCTTCTTGCAGATCCACTACAGAGGCAGAATCGTTGCCCGAATGGAGCCATTCCTCACTCCAGACCCTACATGGCTGCCTTGCTGGATTACCAGAACCGTTACATCTGTGGAGGATTCCTCGTGGGACAACAGTGGGTCATGACTTCTGCACGCTGCAGAAAGTAAGTATCCCTAAGGCCTTCCTCTTTTTTTAGGAGTGGTGATCATTCAGGGTAAAGCTAATTGCTGGAAGGGAGCAGGGCAGGGCAGGAATGTGCCATTGCTCCATCTAGTCAAGTTGCATGGGATGAATTTCAACCTGTTACCTCTGAGGATGTGGACAGGCTGCCTGGAGTGAAATCAACCCCCTATCTCCTTGATCCTTGCCCATCCTGGCTCATAAAAGCGAGCCAGACAGGGCTGGGCAATGGGCTCCGCGGGGTGGTGAATGCCTCCCTTTGTGAGTTAGCCTTCCCAGACCGCTGAAAGAAACTGCTTCCTAAAAAAACCACCTTTGGACCTGGTCGCTATGGCCATCTCTCGCCCCATCTCAACTCTTCCATTCTTGGGGAGTGGGTATTCGATGAACAACTCCAGGCACGCCTGGAGGATGCGGACCATTTGGACCCCTCCCAGCTGGGCTTCTGGCCCCATTGTGGGACTGAAACTGCCTTGGCCACGCTGGTCAATGATCTCTAGGGACAGAGGGGAAACCTGCTTCCTGGTTCTGCTGAATGTATCTTTTGATACTATCAACCATGACATCCTCCTGGACCATCTAGGAGGGCTGGGAGTTGTGGGCAGTTATACAGTGGTTCCTCTCCTTCATCCTGGGCCGAGTCCAGAAAGTGGTGTTCAGAGATGAGTCTTTGGATCCCTGGGCCCTCACTTGTGGGGTGCCACAGGGCTCTGCCCTGTCTCCCAGGCTTCTTCTCCTTCTCCATCATTCAGCCCAGACACTGAGATACAACTCTGAGGGTCTACTGGCGGTTTCCTCACCGAGAGAAGTAGAGTTACAGGGAACCAGGCAGAGGGTCTTCTCGGGAGGGCTGCCCTCCCTGTGGAACGCCCTCCCATAAGATGTCAAAGAAACCAAGAATATTATGACCTTCTGTAAACATCTGAAGGCAGCCCTCTGTAGGGAAGCTTTGAATGTCTGATGTTCTTCTATATTCTGTTGGAAGTCTCCCAGAGTGCCTGGGGCAACCCATTCTGATAGGCGGTGTACTACTGCTATAAATAATAATTTGTTATTAAGGGCCATGGGGTTGAGGCTGCTCTTTTGCACAGGGACTGGGAGAGCACTGATTCTTGGGATCTCTGACCCTGACTGTTGCTTCCTTTCCAGTGTTCATAAGGTTGTCCTGGGAGCACATGACGTCAAACATGACGGAGAAACTTACAGAG
This sequence comes from Podarcis filfolensis, assembly GCF_964270895.1. NCBI lineage: Eukaryota > Metazoa > Chordata > Lepidosauria > Squamata > Lacertidae > Podarcis > Podarcis filfolensis. Next base: position 8,565,322 of record NC_139622.1, read on the forward strand.
TGGACAAACGCTACCCGCACAAAGATTGTGTGTTTAAGAACAACACCTTTTCAAATGATATCCGTCTGCTCAAGGTATCTCACCCCAAGCCTTTTTCTCACTCTGCAAGCAACCCGAGGGCCCCGATCCTGAAGGCAGAAGGAGCTAAATGTCTCCTTCCATCCCCATGTGTGAAATATAATGGACTCGTTCAGCTGAATCCAGCTCTTTGGTCATTAGTATGATCGGATTATTATCACTATTTATGGTTGTTGTTGTTTAGTCATTTAGTCGTGTCCGCCTCTTCGTGACCCCCTGGACCAGAGCACGCCAGGCCCTCCTGTCTTCCACTGCCTCCCGCAGTTTGGTCAGGCTCATCTTTGTGGCTTCGTGAACACTATCCAACCATCTCGTCCTCTGTCGTCCCCTTCTCCTTGTGCCCTCCATCTTTCCCAGCATCAGGGTCTTTTCCAGGGAGTCTTCTCTTCTCATGAGGTGGCCAAAGTCTTGGAGCCTCAGCTTCAGGATCTGTCCTTCCAGTGAGCACTCAGGGCTGTTTTCCTTCAGAATGGAGAGGTTTGATCTTCTTGCAGTCCATGGGACTCTCACTATTTATTAGAGTTCATTATTATGAATGCAGTTCTACATTCACAAAGGAACAGAGTTCAAGGGCGTCCTATTGCAACTATAAGGCGCTCATTTCAGCCTCATCTCCCTCTCCTTTCCCCAGCTGCAGTCAAAGGTTCGTCTGAATAAAAACATTCGCATCCTGCCATTGCCAACATCTAGCAGTGACCTCTCTGACGGGACAGCCTGCAGTGTGGCCGGCTGGGGCCTGGAACAGAACGATTGCGATGTCAAGCTCTATAAGGCCAAAGTCAACATCTATGACAGAAGCAAGTGCCAGAAGTTCTATCCCAAGATCGATGATGGAAAGATCTGCGCAGGCAAACATGAAGACTCTGAGGCTTTCGACCAGGTAAGGGGCAGCAGAAACAGCAGGTGATAGAACCAGAGGAAGGGGGCGGAAGCACCTCGTTATTGGACAGGATGTGCAGCATGAAAAGGGGACCCCTGAGGTGGGGGAGGTCTGCTCCCTTGCCATGAAGGAATATTTTGCCCAACGTGGGGATGGAACCCCAAACCCTGAGGTTAAGGGTCTCCTGCTCTACTGACTGAGCTTTATTGGGGGTTTAGGCAGATCCTGGGAAAGGAACAGCACCATAGCTAATAAGGTCAATGTGTCTACTCTGAGCAGGAGTGGCATGGAATACAATCCCGGGCCTGGTTTGCACTTGGTATGCCATCTCAGCTTACTTGTGCTTCCGAAACCAATACGTTATATAACACCCGTCCTGAAAGACCTACATTAGCTCCCAAGTCTCCTTGAGGGGGATCCAAATCTTCCCCCACCTGCCATCTTTGTTTCCTTCCTTCCACAGGGGGAGATGGGTGATCCTTTGGTGTGCAATGGCGTAGCGCATGGAATCCTCTCCTACAGCAACCCCTGCCCTCCTGCCGTTTACACTCGCATCGCCCAGTACCTTCCTTGGATCAAGAAAACCATGACCAAGTGAAGAGGAGAAGGAAGACCTCCTCCTTCTTCTTGCCTTTAATGCTTCTGCTTGCTACATAAGCTGTTTGGCTTGAATCCTGCAACCACACACACACACACACTGACCCCCCTCAACAGCTGCAAAAAGTATCAGGTGTTTCGTACACGATTCAGTTTCCACAAGTTCCTTCAGCCCCTCCCCATCCCCTTCAAGAAAACCGCTCGCCTCCTTTCCCTGACCGTGTTCCCCATCGTACCTCTTCCCCCGACCTTCACTGCTCCATCTCTCTCATCTGAAAAAGGTGCCCTTCTTCTCCTTTGGAACTATTCTGTCCCTTCTCTCTCCCTGTCCCCAGACGGCCGGAACAATCTCTCAGAGCGCCACACGCCTCTGACGCCCTGAAGCGACTCCTCCTACCCTACCTGGTTTCTCCTAATGCAGGGAAAAGGGACCTCTGGCCTTCTTGATGCTGCTGAGATGCAACTCCCATTATCCCTGGCCATCGGCCATGTTTGCTGCAGCTGATGGGACTCCAGCAACCTTTGGAGGACCAAAGGTTCTCCACCGTTGTCCAAATGTCTGGACTGACCAAAGCTCCACAGATCTCCTCCTGGTCCTCTGGATCAGGGGAGGCGAACCTGTCACCTTGCAGATGTTGTTGGACTCTAACTCCCATCAGCCCCAGGCAACATGGCCATCAATCAACATCCATCAACATCTGAATGGCCAAAAGATTAACCGCACCTCCCTTTAGATGATTGCACCTTCCTCCATCCTCCCTCTTCAGCCTGGTATAGATTTGGACGCTGCCTTCTGGGACACCGGAGGGTCAGGACTGTGGGAATTTCTCACCCTGTTCAAGAGGAGATATTTCATTTCAACCCTAGGGGACTTCCTCTGTGCATTTCCTCGACGTCCAAAACACTGGTCTGAGCTCAGGGATTCCCAGACAATCATACAAAATACCTTGGCACCAAAATGCATTTTAAAAGGGGGGGGGGGTTAAAAGATACCAGTTTACCATTTCACATGCCAAACTCCTCCAGGCTAATGGTTGTGGTGATGTACCAGAGGGACAGAGGGGAAATTAAATTCAGATTGAACCTCCCTCATTCACACTTCCTGGAATAAGATGCCAAACGCAGCCATCTTTTCAAATTCGCCCTCCTCTGAATTTTGCAGTTTGGCTCTCCAGGCGAGCCTAGTGCACAAAAATGCAGATACTGGAATGAGGTGTGTCTGTCAGTGTGCGTAGCAGTGAAAGGAGCCTGCCCCAAATGCCTTATTTTGGGGGAATCGCTTTGCAAAGATGCGCCGGTTTGGCAAACTTGCATGCAGCTCTGTATCTCAAGATTAATTCACAATAAACTGCTAATGCATCCACACAAATGTGTTGTTGTTGTTTTCCTGAGCAAACCAGAGAGGCGGGAAGTGCGCCGTTGCCAGCGCCCATTCTGCGCAGTAGGCTTCGGGGCAGGGAGGGGCGGAAAAGGCTGGGGGGGTCACACGGCTTTTATGCTGGGGGAGGTACAAAGGCTGACCACTCCCAGATTCTGCTAGCGATTGAGCCAGACATGAACAGCTGGGAGCCGGGGGCACTGTCATACAGTGGTTCTGCTCCTTCCTCCTGGGCCGTGTTCAGAAAGTGGTGGGGGGTATGAGTGTTCAGACCCCTGGGCTCTCGCTTGTGGGGTGCCTCAGGGCTCCGTCCTCTCCCCCATGCTTTTTAATATCAACATGCAGCCGCTGGAAGAGATCATCAGGGGGTTTGGACTGGGTGTCCATCAATATGCGGATGATACCCAGCTCTACCTCTCTTTTAAATCAGAACCAGTGAGGGCGGTGAAGGTCCTGTGTGAGTGCCTGGAGGCGGTTGGAGGATGGATGGCGGCTAACAGATTGAGGTTGAATCCTGACAAGACAGAAGTACTGTTTTTGGGGGACAGGAGGCGGGCAGGTGTGGAGGATTCCCTGGTCGTGAATGGGGTAACTGTACCCCTGAAGGACCAGGTGTGCAGCCTGGGAGTCTTTTTGGACTCACAGCTGTCCATGGAAGTGAAAGTCAAATCTGTGTCCAGGACAGCTGTCTACCAGCTCCATCTGGTACGCAGGCTGAGACCCTCCCTGCCCGCGGACTGTCTCGCCAGAGTGGTGCATGCTCTGGTAAACTCCCGCTTGGACTACTGCAATGCGCTCTACGTGGGGCTACCTTTGAAGGTGACCTGGAAACTACAACTAATCCAGAATGCAGCAGCTAGACTGGTGACTGGGAGCGGCTGCTGAGACCACATAACACCGGTCTTGAAAGACCTACATTGGCTCCCAGTACGTTTCCGAGCACAATTCAAAGTGTTGGTGCTGACCTTGAAAGCCCTAAACGGCCTCGGTTCAGTATACCTGAAGGAGCGTCTCCACCCCCATGGTTCTGCCCGGACACTGAGGTCCAGCACCAAGGGCCTTCTGGCGGTTCCCTAACTGCGAGAAGCCAGGTTACAGGGAACCAAGCAGAGAGCCTTCTCGGTAGTGGCGCTCTCCCTGTGGAACCTCCTCCCACCAGATGTCAAAGAAACAAAGAATATTATGACCTTCTGTAAACATATGAAGGCAGCCCTTTGTAGGGAAGCTTTGAATATGACTTTGAGAGGAATGTGCGAAGCCCAGCCACATGGGCGGGGTATAAATAATAATAATAATTATTATTCTTATTATTCTTATTATTATTATTACTTACGATGCTCTTCACTGTAAATAGGTTGCACCAAGAATAAAGCCTGGAAAAGACAGGCCAGAGTCTTGCCTGTTTACTCTTGAGCAACCACACCACCTTCTGACGTTGGCAGTTGGCCCTGTAGGCGTGTCTTTAATTTAATAGCACTGCGGTCACTGCTCCCAACTGGTTCAACAATACTGACATCTTGCACAGCGTCCAGGGGGCCACTTAAGAGGAGGCCCCGCCTGAGCCCCCCTGAGGCCACCAGGTGTTCTAGGACACAGTTCTTTGGGGCAACTAGACATTTTTACCTCTTGGTTATGGCAGGGACACAAATGCAGCCTGTCTATGTCAAGGTAGTTGAAGTCACCCATGCCTACGGCATAGACATGGATAGACAAATTGTCCACTTTTATGCCTTCCAGCTTCTTCTTTTTCCCATCATAAGTTCAGTTATCCACATATCTCTATAAGTTTGCAGGCTTGTTGTTGTTTTTTAAAGAGAAAGAAAAAACAACGAAAAACTCATGAAGATTCAACAGCATTTTAATGTGAATTTCTTTCGATACACACTTTTGTATGCAATTGTGCCACAAATTCACATTTTTTTGCAAAGCAATTTGCTGTAAGATAATGCATTTTTGGCGTGCTTTTTTAAACTATTCCTTGCATAAAAGGACACACTTTCCCCCCATTATGTGCATTCCCATAAACATGACTGGAGACCTAAACAGCAAAATCTGGAGAAATGTTAATCTTGGAGGATGACTGTTTTTGGTGTGAACCTTGTTTTGGAAATTGTGAATGAGGGAGGTTCAACTTTCAATCCAGGCTGAATATTAAATGTCTCCTCCATTCCTACAATACATCGCAACCCACCGCTTAGGGGAGTTTATTTTGTGAAAAGGTTATTTGTGAGATGTTGTGGGTGCCAAAGTATTTTGGATCTGCGTCTAGGAATCCTAGAGATTAGAATGGTCTTTGGGGGGCTGATGAAATACAGAGAGGATCCCTTTAGAAATGAGATAGAGTCCTTCCCTGTTAGCTGAGAGGACCATGTCCCACATGCCTCAACCTCAAGGGGCTTGATTCCACTGGCTCTTCCTCCCAGAGCCCCGCAGACCTGCCATTGGAACCCACATTCTGGGACAAGGTCAGGTCAAGCCCCTTGAGGTTGAGGCATGTGGGACATGGTCCTCTCGGACAACAGGGAAGGATTCTATCTCATTTCTAAAGGGATCCTCTCTGTATTTCATCAGCCCCCCAAAGACCACCCTAACCTCTAGGATTCCTGAATGCAGATCTAAAACATTTTGGCACCCACAACATCTCACAAATAACCTTTTCACAAAATAAACTCCCCTAGGCTGTGGGTTAGGGACGCAGGTGGTGCTGTGGGTTAAACCACAGAGCCTAGGACTTGCCGATCAGAAGGTCGGCGGTTCGAATCTCTGCAATGGACGGGGTGAGCTCCCGTTGCTCGGTCCCTGCTCCTGCCAAACTAGCACTTTGAAAGCACGTCAAAGTGCAAGTAGATCAATAGTTACCGCTCCGGCGGGAAGGTAAACGGCGTTTCTGTGCACTGCTCTGGTTCGCCAGAAGCGGCTCAGTCATGCTGGCCACATGACCTGGAAGCTGTACGCCGGCTCCCTCTGCCAATAAAGTGAGATGAGCGCTGCAACCCCAGAGTCGGCCACGACTGGACCTAATGGTCAGGGGTCCCTTTACCTTTACCTTAGTCTGTGGGTTGCGATGTATTGTAGGAATGGAAGAGACATTTAATATTCAGCCTGGATTGAAAGTTCACACTTCCTGAAACATGGTTCACACCAAAAACAGTCATCTTCCAAAATTAACATTTCTCCAGATTTTGCCCTTCAGGCCTCCAGCCAAGCCATGTTTATGGGAATGCACGTAATGGGGGGTAAAGTGTGTCTTTTGATGCATGTAATAGTTTTTTTTTAAAAAGCAAACAAAAAATGCATTATCTTAGGGCAAATTGCTTTGCAGAAAATGTGAATATTCGGCACAATTGCATACCAAAGTGTGTATCCAAAGAAATTCACATTAAAATGCTGTTGAATTTTCTTGAGTTTTTCTTTTTTTAAAAAAAAATACCCTGCAAACTTTTACAGATACGTGGATAACTGAACTTAAATGGCAGAGCTGGCCATGGATGCGCTGGCTAACTCTGTGTCCAGGGCAGCTGTCTACCAGTTCCATCTGGTACGCAGGCTCAGACCCTCCCTGCCCGTGGACTGTCTCTCCAGAGTGGTGCATGCTCTGGTTATCTCCCGCTTGGACTACTGCCATGCGCTCTACGTGGGGCTACCTTTGAAGGTGACGCGGAAACTGCAATTAATCCAGAATGCGGCAGCTAGACTGGTGACTGGGAGTGGCTGCTGGGACCACATAACACTGGTCCTGAGAGATCTGCATTGGCTCCCAGTACGTTTCCGAGCACAATTCAAAGTGTTGGTGCTGACCTTTAAAGCCCTAAACAGCCCCTGGACCAGAGCACACCAGGCACTTCTGTCTTCCACTGCCTCCCACAGTTTGGTCAAACTCATGTTGGCTGCTTTGAGAACACTGTCCCACCATCTCGTCCTCTGTCGTCCCCTTCTCCTTGTGCCCTCCATCTTTCCCAACATCAGGGTCTTTTCCAGGGAGTCTTCTCTTCTCATGTGGTGGCCAAAGTCTTGGAGCCTCAGCTTCAGGATCTGTCCTTCCAGTGAGCACTCAGGGCTGATTTCCTTCCGAATGGAGAGGTTTGATCTTCTTGCAGTCCATGGGACTCTCAAGAGTCTCCTCCAGCACCAGAATTCAAAAGCATCCATTCTTCGGTGATCAGCCTTCTTTATGGTCCAGCTCTCACTTCCGTGCATCACTACTGGGAAAATCATAGCTTTAACTAGACGGACCTTTGTTGGCAAGGTGATGTCTCTAGGGCTGGCATTACCTCCCAAAAAAACCATGCAAAACAAGGTTCCAGTCCTCATTATCCTGCCTGCACCTGCAGCAGGTGTTCGCTCTCCCAGTCTAATAATAATAATAATAATAATAATTACAAACTTTATTACAGTCACAGACTAGCATAAGATACAAACATGGAAATAAAATAAGGTACACAAGACTTAAAGAAGAGACGGATAAAAGCAAATAGTTAAACGTGGTTATAACTCACATAAAATTATTATTATTATCAATCCAGCATTACAAAGCCAGAAGAAGGAAGGAGGGAAGTCAACTCTTAGGATTAAATGTAAAGTAATGTGTATATGTATAGCATGTAATCATAAAATCAATAAAGATTATCTTCCAAAAACAAACTTTATTATGGTCACAGACTAGCATAAGATACAAACATGGAGATAAAATAAGGCTTAGACATAAAGAAGAGAGGGAGAAAAGCAAATAGTTAAAAGTGGGTATAACTCACAGAAAATTATTATTATTACAAACTTTATTATGGTCACGGACTTGCATAAGATACAAACATGGAAATAAAATAAGGCACATACGTCTTAAACAAGAGGGGAGAAAAGCAAATAGTTAAAAGTGGTTATAACTCACATAAAATTATTATTATTGTTATTACAGTATTCTTATTATTATTACAGTATTCTTATTATTATTAATCCAACATTGTTGTTGTTGTTGTTTAGTCGTTTAGTCGTATCCGACTCTTCGTGACCCCATGGACCAGAGCACGCCAGGCACCTCTGTCCTCCACTGCCCTCCCACAGTTTGGTCAAACTCATGCTGGTAATCTCGAAAACACTATCCAACCATCTCGTCCTCTGTCGTCCCCTTCTCCTTGTGCCCTCCATCTTTCCCAACATCAGGGTCTTCTCCAGGGAGTCTTCTCTTCTCCTGAGGTGGCCAAAGTACTGGAGCCTCAGCTTCAGGATCTGTCCTTCCAGTGAGCACTCAGGGCTGATTTCCTTCAGAATGGATAGGTTTGGTCTTCTTGCAGTCCATGGGACTCTCAAGAGTCTCCTCCAGCACCAGAATTCAAAAGTATCCATTCTTCGGCCATCAGCCTTCTTTATGGTCCAGCTCTTGCTTCCATACATCACTACTGGGAAAACCAGAGCTTTAACTATACGAACCTTTGTTGGCAAGGTGAGGTCTCTACTTCTCAAGATGCTATCTAGGCCTGTCATTGCCCTTCTCCCAAGAATCCAACATTACAAACTTGATTACCGCCACAGACTAGCATAAGATACAAACATGGGGATAAAATAAGGCACAAAAGACTTAAAGAAGAGGGGCAGAAAAGCAAAAATTAAAAGTGGCAGTAATAATAATAATAATAATAATAATAATAATAATAATAATAATAAACACAACAACAGAATATCGCCGCTGCCTCTGCAAGCCTCTCTTTCCCTTAGCACCCGACCCTCTCTTCCTAGCGCCCTATCCCTGCACATCCATCCATAACTGGTGGGGTGATGGGGTTTTTTTGGTGGGGGGGTATTTTTGGGGGTGTTGCTGTGGGTGGCGTGTGCGCGCGCCCTCGGAGCTGCCGCGTCCCGACGGCAGGTGGTGCTGGCGATCAGCCGCAGGAGAGGAGAGGCGCCTCCGCAGCCGCCATTAAACAATAGCTGGGGGAAGGCGGAGCGGCGCGCACGGGTGTCCGTCTCCTTTTTGGCTGGGGCCAGGCCGGAGTCCGCGGGGAGGGTCGCATCCGGAGCCGGGGAGAGCGGGAGCAAGACCCGGAGCGAGAGGAGGAGCGAGATCGGGAGTGAAAGGAGCGCAGAGAGAGGGGCGCGCGTGTGCGTCTGCGCCCAAGCTCGCCAAACCTCGCCAAGGACGCATCTCCAGGGGCCTGCTTCCCAGGCGCAAAAAGCAAGGAGGCCGTGCGCCTCGCGAGGTTTTGGGGTCTTATTTTTACTCCTTTTCCGCCCCTTCTTCTTTCCACCTCCGGAGCTGCCGCTTGCGGAGGAAGGAGCCGCCGGAGCAGCCCAGAAAAGCCAGGGGGAAAGGAAAGCGAGCGAGCGCTCTCCGGGCCTGCTTTGCGGACGCCTTTGGCGCAAGCGGGAGGAAGCGCGCTCCGCCGCAGCCCTGCGCTTCGGATCGGGGCCTGACATGATGTTTCCTCAAAGCCGGCACTCGGTGAGGGGGGGGGGAGAAGCGGGGGGGGCTTGGGTGCAAAGAGGGCGGGGGCGCGAGGGATTGGGGTGTCCGTCCGGGAGGGGGGGAGGGAAAGGGCGGGGTGCCAGGGGGGGAGGGGTTGGGTGCTGAGTAGGGGGGGTTGCGGTCCAAGGGAGGAGAGGGTTGGGGTTCCCGGAGAAGGAAGGAGGGGGTTGGGGTGCCGGGAGAGGGGAGGAGTGGGGTGCTATGGGAAAGAGGGGGGCCACGATTGGGGTGTCGGAAAGGGGTGGGGTGCAAAGGGGGGTCGAGGGAGGAGAGGAGATTAGGAGGGGTTGGGGTGCCAGGGAAGGAAATTTGGGGGGTAATGGGGAGTTTGAGGTGCCGGGGTAGAGGATTGGGGTGCCTAAAGAAGGAAGGACGGGTTTGGGGTGCTAAGGAAAGGGGGAAGGATTCGGGTGCCCACAGGGAGGATCGGGGCGCCAGGCGGAAGAGCAACTGGTTGTAAAGAGAGCAAGGAGGCAGGAAGAGGTTGGGGTGCCCAGAGGGGGAATTTGGGGGAGGTGTGAGGGGTTTGGGGTGCCAGGGAGGGGTTTGGGTGTCAAGGAGAACAGGGGGAAGATTAAGGTGCAAGGAGGGGAAGAGGGAGGGAAGGAGGAGGTTGGGGTGCTTGGGGAGGGTTGGGGTGTTCAAGGGAAACTCCCCAGCCCGGATGTGAGAAAGGGGAGCGGCTGTCGCCTTCCTCCTGCACGTGTCCAGGGCTGGGGGGTGGGGGTGGCGACAGGGGAGAGAAAGTTTCCAGGCTGGCTTTTGGCCCAGGAAGTGGAGCAGCTGCGGGGGGGGGGTCTTTGGGGTGCAGTTGTGGGGGTTGTGGCTCATTGGAGTGCCTTGAGAAATGAGGGAGGGGTCCCCTCGAAGGAGTGATCGGATGAGTGCATTGTTTTTAGTGCTGTTACACACACACACACACACACACACCTTAGGGTGAAGGGTTGCATAGCAAGTAAGTTAATATTATTATTATTATTATTATTATATTGTTTTTAGTATTATCGCCCTTGATTTACTCATTTCCTCAAGGCGATTTGCAACATTAGGTAATTTTTAAAAGCAGGGTTTTGTTTTGTTTTCTAACAAACAAACAAAGCTGTGAGTTTATCCCAAGACTGAATGAAGGGCGGTGAAATAGTTATATGGTGGTTATTTGTGAAGTTGTGGTTACAGCATCAGGCTGGGACCAGGACCAGGGTTCGAATTCTCCCACTAGGCCAGGAAGCTCTCTCTCTCGGTGACCTAGTTGGCCGGTCGCTCCTTCTCAGCACTGTTAAGGTAAAGGTAAAGGGACCCCTGACCATTAGGTCCAGTCGTGGCCGACTCTGGGGTTGCTGTGCTCATCTCGCTTTACTGGCCGAGGGAGCCGGCGTACAGCTTCCGGGTCATGTGGCCAGCAGGACTAAGCCGCTTCTGGCGAACCAGAGCAGCGCACGGAAACGCCGTTTACCTTCCCGCCGGAGCGGTACCTATTTATCTACTTGCACTTAGACGTGCTTTCGAACTGCTAGGTTGGCAGGAGCTGGGACTGAGCAATGGGAGCTCACCCCGTCGCGGGGATTCGAACCGCCGACGTTCTGATCGGCAAGTCCTAGGCTCTGTGGTTTAACCCAAAGCGCCACCTGCGTCCCTCTCTTAGCACTGTTACTTGGGATTAAATGAGGACAGAAGAGAGAAACCAGTTTGCCACCTTGAGCTCCTTTGAGAAGGAAAAGGGAGACAAATGCAATTAAAATATCCAAAATATCTGGATCTAAAGGTGCTGGGGTGGAGCCTTGAAAGGCAGCAGATTGGATCGAGCTTGCACAGAGATGTGATACAAGGCTCCACGCACTCCTTATCTAAGCACAGCAGGTTTGGGTCCCCTAAACATTCTGACAAAATAAAACTGGGCTCCCCTCCTGTAGAAAGCTAGCAAGCCAGGCTGCAGTCCTCATCCTGATGAACTAGATTTCCGTGCGAACGCTTTTTCAAAATGAAGTAAAATACGGGGGGAGTGTTTTTGGACACACAATCTCCTGCTGTGTGTGAAGGACCCCCCCCCCGCTACATCCAGCCCCCCCCTTCCGGAAGCAGCTCCTGCAGTGACCAGCCAGCTTCTTGGGATCGCACAATCATGTTTTGGATAGCATAAAAAGATAAAGGGACCCCTGATCATTAGGTCCAGTCGTGGCCGACTCTGGGGTTGCGGCGCTCATCTCGCTTTATTGGCCGAGGGAGCCAGCATACAGCTTCCGGGTCATGTGGCCAGCAGGACTAAGCCGCTTCTGGCGAACCAGAGCAGCGCACGGAAACACCGTTTACCTTCCCGCCGGAGCGGTACCTATTTATCTACTTGCGCTTTGACGTGCTTTCGAACTGCTAGGTTGGCAGGAGCAGGGACTGAGCAACGGGAGCTCACCCCGTCATTGCGGGGATTCGAACCGCCGACCTTCCGATCGGCAAGCCCTAGGCTCTGTGGTTTAGACCACAGCGCCACCCACATAGTAGTTGCATTTATATCCCAACTTTCGTCTAAGGAGCTCTAGGTGGCATGCATGTTTCTCCTCATTTTATCCTCACGACAACCCTGTCAGGTAGGTTAGGTTGAGGGTCTGAGGTCACCACCCGAGTGGAGATTCTAACCCTGGTTTCCCAGAGAATAGTCCGGAACGCTCGCTGCTGCAACATCCTGGCTCTTGCAAGCAGTGCATTATACAATGCATTATATGTATAGTGTGGCCTCTTTGCTGTGGAGGAATTGCAAGATTTTTGACAGTACGTAGCATATATTCACTACTGCTGCTGTTCACAGTACTCACACACCATCAAATTTGATGGGGTGGAAATGGCCTCCACCGATTTGGAGTTCCAAATCTGGAATCAGCGCCTACTGGTCTGTGCCAATGACGTCACGCATTCCCAGCAGCACTATATCCACCTCCCCTTGTTTGATGGCTGGGCAAGTAGTTTTACTGAAGCCTGCCTGGGGACGGGGAGAGAATTCGGCGCCTAATTATGTCCCCCGTTTTCGTTCCTCGGGTTAAGTAAGGAAGATGGGGAGGTCCTTTTCCAGGCTTGCCTGTTACCCATCTCTGCCGTTGTCAGATGGTTAAAATAATGGTTATATTCCAGGGTTCTTCGCACTTGCCCCAGCAATTGAAGTTCACAACGTCAGATTCCTGTGACCGGATTAAGGATGAGTTCCAGCTGCTGCAAGCTCAGTATCACAGGCAAGTTTCCTTTTGACTCCCTTTGTGGAAAACGCCAAGTTCTTATTAATGGTTATGTCAGCTTGTTCCAAAAAAAAAAAAAAATCAAAAAAAAAATCAAGGGAGAGATGAGGAGCCTCAGCCCTGAGGAGTAAATGTGGCCCTCTGGACCCCACAATCAGGCCCCCTGCAATTCTCCCCAAGCCACGCCCCTCTTCAGAAGCCACCCCCCCAACCTAGACTGTGTCCTTCTACCTATTCTTCTTGCATCCCTTGATGGAGGATAGATTGAGATGTCCGTGGAGGAACCAGCCAGCGATGGTTGAAACGGATTTATTTATTTACTGTATTTTTCGCTCTATAAGATGCACCAGACCACAAGACACACCTACTGTATTTTTCGCCCTATAGGATGCACTTTTTCCCCTCCAAAAATGAAGGGGAAATGTGTGTGCGTCCTATGGGGCGAATGCAGGCTTTCGCTGAAGCCTGGAGAGCGAGAGGGGTCGGCGCGCACCGACCCCTCTCGCTCTCCAGGCTTCAGGAGAGCCCCAGCGCCAGCCCCACAAGGTCGGGGGACAGCTGGGAGGCGCAGCACGTCTTCCCGCTGTCCCCGGACCTGATCTGAAGGCGGGTGGCGGGGAGAAGAGCGCTTCTCCCCGCTGCCTGCCCCGCAAGCGCATGGGGGGGGGAATAATTTTTTTTTCTTTATTTCCCCCCCCAAAAAACTTGGTGCGTTCTATGGGCCGGTGCGTCCTATGGGGTGAAAAATACGGTAGTTTTTGGAGGAGGAAAATAAAAAAATATTCTGAATCTCAGAAGCCAGAACAGCAAGAGGGATCGCTGCGCAGTAAAAGCAGTAATCCCTCTTGCTGTTCTGGCTTCTGGGATAGCTGCGCAGCCTGCATTCGCTCCATAAGACGCACACACATTTCCCCTTACTTTTTAGGAGGGAAAAAGTGAGTCTTATAGAGCAAAAAATACGGTATTTTGAGATCGCTTTCATTGATTTTACTACCTTTGAAGGTGACCCGGAAACTGCAACTAATCCAGAACGCGGCAGCTAGACTGGTGACTGGGAGTGGCCGCCGAGACCACATAACACTGGTCTTGAAAAACCTACATTGGCTCCCAGTACGTTTCCGAGCACAATTCAAAGTATTAGTGCTGACCTTTCAGTCCCTAAATGGCCTTGGCCCAGTATACCTGAAGGAGCGTCTCCACCCCCATCTTCCACCCCAGACACTGAGGTCCAGCTCCGAGGGCCTTCTGGCGGTTCCCTCATTGCGAGAAGCAAAGCTACAGGGAACCAGGCAGAGGGCCTTCTCGGTGGTGGCTCCCTTCCTGTGGAACACCCTCCCATCAGATGTCAAAGCGATAAACAACTACCTGACATTCAGAAGACATCTTAAGGCAGCCCTGTTCAGGGAAGTTTTTAATGTGTGACATTTTAGTGTATTTTTGGTCTCTGTGGAAGCCGCCCAGAGTGGCTGGGGAAACCCAGCCAGATGGGCGGGGTACAAATTATAAATTACTATTATTATTATTATTATTATTAGATGTAAAAGGTGTGGTGTTGTTCTTCCTCTTAGCGATGATGTTTAGGGAAGCTTTTAATATTTAATAGGTTATTGTATTTTAGTGTTTTGTTGGAAGCCGCCCAGAGTGGCTGGGGAAACATAGCCAGATGGGCAGGGTATAAATAATAAATTATTATTATTATTATTATTATTATTATTATTATTATTATTATTATTATTATCTCTCTTTCTCCCCCCACCCCCGTTCCTCCATGGCGCTCGTTTCCCCCCAACCCAACCGGCAGCCTGAAGTTGGAATGCGACAAGCTCGCCAGCGAAAAGTCTGAGATGCAGCGCCACTACGTGATGGTAAGTTTCGCACTCGCGGCTGGGCGCTCGCCGGGGCAGGAGACGGCAAAGCCACAAGGGGGGTTGCGGGGACGGACACAAGATCAAGGCCCCGGCGGGGCGACACCGTTTTCAAACTAGCCGAGGTTGAAGAGCCTTTAACTCCTTCTTGCCTTGGAAAGCTCGGAGAATACAGCTCCCATTGTATTGTCAACGTTGGCTGGGGTTTCAGACAGAACCAGCTCCCCCCACAAGAGATGCCTTTTGGGGTCGGGTGTGGGGCTTCCGCAATGCCAAGCGGGAGCCATGTGCCACGGATAACGACACCAAGTCGCAAGGGGGTTAGATTGGCCTCAACTAGGGCCAGGGCCTTTTCAGTACTGGCCCCGACTTGGTGGAATGCTCTGTCACAAGAGACTAGGGCCCTGCGGGACTTGACATCTTTCCGCAGGGCCTGCAAGACAGAGCTGTTTCGCCTGGCCTTTGGTTTGGACTCAGTCTGACCCTTATGTTTCCCTCCCCTTACGGTTTTGATCCATGGGCTACTTTTAAAATGAGGCTGCATTTTAACCTGCATTTTAAATTGCATTTTAACCTGCATTTTAAATTGCATTTTAACCTGCATTTTAAATTGCATTTTAACCTGCATTTTAAATTGCATTTTAACCTGCATTTTAAATTGCATTTTAACCTGCATTTTAAATTGTCCCCCCCCCCTCCCATTATGTTTTTACTGTAATTTTACTGCTGTTAACTGACCTGAGCCTGGCTCTGGCCGGGGAGGGCGGGGTGTAAATAAAACTTTAGTATTTTTATTATTATTATTATTTAAAAGTAAGATTCCATTCCTCATCATTCGGTAGCAAGTGTGTGGGGTTTTTACATCTGGAACATGGGAAGTCCCAGGAAAATTGTTATAATTTGAATATATAATTGGTATATTGTTATTATTGTAATTTGGATCGATTTTATTTGTCGTTCGTTGGAAGGTTGTTACTGAAAATGAATAAATTCCATAATGGAAAAAAGTACTTTTTGGAAAGCTTAAAGGGTGTCGTCATCCGCCAACCAAAAAAAAAGGATAAATTGGCTATCAAATAATAATAATAATAATAATTTATTTATATCCCGCCCTCCCCAGCCAAAGCCGGGCTCAGAGCGGCTAACAATAAAAGTAACACAGTTTACATAAAATCACAATCAAGGGAAGCAGGGTCTAATTTGGCAGGTAGGAGAGATATAAGCATTGGATTTCTCCTCTTAAGGGCTAGAAACTTAAAGAGAGCATATGGGGCAATGTTTGGTGGGACCTCTCGGGGCGGAATTTTCGCTCAGCACCCCGAATTGGCACTTTGGTTTGCGAAACGGTTATTGAAATAATTATTATTATTATTATTATTATTTATTTATACCCCGCCCATCTGGCTGAGTTTCCCCAGCCACTCTGCGCGGCTCCCAGTCGAGTGTTAAAAACAATACAGCGTTAAATATTAAAAACTTCCCTGAACAGGGCTGCCTTCAGATGTCTTCTAAAGATAGGATAGCTGCTTATTTCCTTGGCATCTGAAAGGAGGGCGTTCCACAGGGCGGGCGCCACCACCGAGAAGGCCCTCTGCCTGGTTCCCTGTAACCTCACTTCTCGCAAGGAGGGAACCGCCAGAAGGCCCTCGGAGCTGGACCTCAGTGTCCGGGCAGAACGATGGGGGTGGAGACGCTCCTTCAGGGATACAGGGCCGTTTAGGGCTTTCAATTAGCGTGATTTAGGCTGAGCGGATGGGGAATATTCCGGGCTAGGGTGGGCCCAGAAGCCTTAAGGTCCCTGGCTGTGTTTGTGTGTTTGTGATTCCAGTTGGATGGCTTTTTGTTTCCCTCCGCCAAGGTGTCATTAAGGGCGGCTGAAAAAGATTTCCAGAGCTCCAGCCGCGCGTCGGCGCTTCCCCTGGAACGGCGAGATAAGAGGGAGATGAATTATCCACATCACCCAGGAAACTTATCAGCTATAGAAGGGGGGTGGAGGTGGCGAGAGCGAAGAAAATAATAGGGGAAAAAGCCAAACCACCAACTGATTCCACATTCGGCAGGATTCTATGCAGAGGCCGCATAGAAGCCGCAAAAAAGGAATCTTCGTTTTTGTCTTTTTGAAAAAGCGCCTAGTCCTCATGAAGGTGGGATTAGATTCGCTTGGGATTTCCCCCCCATTCGCCTCCTTAAGAGGATGGCTGCCCTCGCAATGTGTTTTCCAAGAACACCCTCCCCACCAGAAAAATAAAATAAAATGCGATTGTGCCATTAAAAGCTTGACTGGCAAATCCACTTGCACAGTGGGACGTCTGGATGCCCTCTATGTGACCCCCCCCCCGAAAAAAAACTTCCAGAGCATCCCTTGGAGCAAATTTGTGGTGGTGGTGGTGGTGGTGAGGGATGGCAAGAGAGTTGTACAAGCGACTTCGTAGAACCATAAAGAAGTTAAAACCTGTCCAGTATAAGATGGATCAAAGAGAAAAATAACTACCAAACTTTTAGAAGACATCTGAAGGCAGCCTTGTTTAGGGAAGCTTTTAATGTTTGATAGGTTATTGTATTTTAGTGTTTTGTTGGAAGCCGCCCAGAGTGGCTGGGGAAACCCAGCCAGATGGGCAGGGTATAAATAATAAATTATTATTATTATTATTATTATTATTATTATTATTGGGACGCAGGCGGCGCTGTGGGTTAAACCACAGAGCCTAGGACTTGCCGATCAGAAGGTCGGCGGTTCGAATCCCCGCAATGACGGGGTGAGCTCCCGTTGCTCGGTCCCTGCTCCTGCCAACCTAGCAGTTCGAAAGCACGTCAAAGTGCAAGTAGATCAATAGGTACCGCTCCGGCGGGAAGGTAAACGGTGTTTCCGTGCGCTGCTCTGGTTCACCAGAAGCGGCTTAGTCCTGCTGGCCACATGACCCGGAAGCTGTATGCCGGCTCCCTCGGCCAATAAAGCGAGATGAGCGCCGCAACCCCAGAGTCGGCCATGACTGGACCTAATGCTCAGGGGTCCCCTTACCTTTACCTATAAGATGGATATTGACAAGTTGGAAGGTTGAGTCTGGGAGCCGAGCCTTATGAGGAACGGTTGAAGCAGCTGGGTGTGTTTAGCCTGGGAAAGGGGAGACTGAGAGGAGAGAGGAGAGCCCAGCTTCAAATATCTGAAGGGAAGAGGGGAGTAAGCTTCTTTTCTGCTTCTCCAAAGCGCAGGGCCCCGAACCTACGGGTTCAAATTGCAAGAGAGGGAGATTGCAACGAAACGTTACGGAGAGCTTTCTGGAGATAAGTGCCGATCACCAGTGAAACAGGCTTCCTCAAGAGGTGGTGGACTCGCACCCCTTTGAGTTTTGTAAGCAGAGGTTGGCTGTCTTCAGCTATGACTCCCGCATCGCAAGGGTTTGGGCTAGAATATCAGGGGTCAGCAAACTTTTTTAGCCGTGGGCCGGTCCACCATCCCTCAGACCTTGTGGGGGGCCGGACTATATTTTGAAATTAATAATAATGAACGAATTCCTATGCCCCACAAATAACCCAGAGATGCATTTTAAATCAAAGCACACATTCTACTCATGTAAAAACACACTGATTCCTGGACCGTCCACGGGCCGGATTTAGAAGGTGATTGGGTCGGATCCAGCCCCTGGGCCTTAGTTTGCCTGCCCATGGGCTAGTCAGGGGTCAGCAAACTTTTTCAGCAGGGGGCTGGTCCACTGTCCCTCAGACCATGTGGGGGGCCGGACTATATTTCGGAAGGGAAAAAAACAAATGAATTCCTATGCCCCACAAATAACCCAGAGATGCATTTTAAATCAAAGGGCACGTTCTACTCATGAAAAACACGCTGATTCCCGGACCGTCCGTGGGCCGGATTTAGAAGGCGATTGGGCCGGATCCGGCCCCCGGACCTTAGTTTGCCTACCCATGGACTAGATGATCTTTGGGGGGCGGGTGTCCCCTTCCAACTCCACGATTCTTAACGGTGACCCGCAGGCACGAAAGATTTCGCCAGCGGAACAAGTCTCTTCCGGCCGAATGAATTTATCATTCGCTGCTGCTGCTATGATTAGCTACCGTTAGCCTAGTTAAAAACAAAACAAAGACACGCAGAGGTCTGCCGTGTGGTTATCTAGATTACAGTGGTACCTCGGGTTAAGTACTTAATTCGTTCTGGAGTTCCGTTCTTAACCTGAAACTGTTCTTAACCTGAAGCACCACTTTAGCTAATGGGGCCTCCCGCTGCCGCCGCACCGCCAGAGCACGATTTCTGTTCTCATCCTGAAGCAAAGTTCTTAACCCGAGGTACTATTTCTGGGTTAGCGGAGCCTGTAACCTGAAGCGTATGTAACCCGAGCTACCACTGTAGATACGGGATGAGCCTTGAGTCTTGATCCGTGCAAACTCATCCTCACGGACGTCTCATTGCGGTAGCAAAGTGGAGCTTCCAGGTACAGGGTTGGTGTATCTGAAATAGCCGAAGGATCAGAAGAAGGCTAAGGTGATTCTTACCCTATTTTGCTGTTGTTGTTTTCCTTCCTCAAATCCTAACTCTTCCTCTCCATCTCCTCTGCCCCTTCCAGTACTACGAGATGTCCTATGGGCTCAATATTGAAATGCACAAACAGGTAAGACGCAGCTTTGTAGTCCTCATGGTGGTTCACCCTTAACTCAGCCTGTCCCCAGACCGCAGTGTCGGTTAGCTGAAGCAGCCCCTCTGTTGTCTCCCTAGAAGAATGGAACAAGTCCGTTTTTGACTTAGGAGCCTGCTCAGGTCTTCATTGAGCTGTGGTTTCTTTTTTTAAAAATAAAAATTAGTATTTTTAATGGCAGAAAGTGAGTAGGAATTAAAGAACCTTTTAATGAGGGTGAAAGAGGAAAGCGCAAAATATGGTCTGAAGCTCATCATCAAAAAAACTAAGATCATGGCCACTGGTCCCATCACCTCCTGGCAAATAGAAGGGGAAGAAATGGAGGCAGTGAGAGATTTCACTTTCTTGGGCTCCATGATCACTGCAGATGGTGACAGCAGCCACGAAATTAAAAGACGCCTACTTCTTGGGAGAAAAGCAATGACAAACCTAGACAGCATCTTAAAAAGCATAGACATCACCTTGCCAACAAGGGTCCGTATAGTTAAAGCTCTGGTTTTCCCAGTAGTGATGTATGGAAGTGAGAGCGGGACCATAAAGAAGGCTGATCACCAAAGAATTGATGCTTTTGAATTATGGTGCTGGAGGAGACTCTTGAGAGTCCCATGGACTGCAAGAAGATCAAATCTCTCCGTTCTGAAGGAAATCAGCCTTGAGTGCTGACTGGAAGGACAGATCCTGAAGCTGAGGCTCCAAGACTTTGGCCACCTCATGCGAAGAGAAGACTCCCTGGAAAAGACCCTGATGTTGGGAAAGATGGAGGACACAAGAAGGGGACGACAGAGGACGAGATGGTTGGATAGTGTTCTCGAAGCTACCAGCATGAGTCTGACCAAACTGCGGGAGGCAGTGGAAGACAGGAGGGCCTGGCGTGCTCTGGTCCAGGGGGTCATGAAGAGTCGGACATGACTAAACGACTAAACAACAACAAATGCTCTCTCTCCCCCAGAAACAAATGCATATTTGTATTCATTTTGTCATCAAAATACTCGTTTTTGCATACCCTTTCCCTCCTAAAATGCACAGTTTAGGCACGCTTTTCTCTTAAAATATACTGGGGTTTTTGCATCAGTGGTGAAAGCGTTCAGTTTTCCAATAAAACGATTAAGCGGTCTTCCTTCCCTGACTTAACGACGCTCCTTAGTTTCACTGTATATACCACATCCCATATTTTTTATATCAAATCCTCTGTAACATCAAACGTTTACAATGACCCTGTAAAATAAGCCAGTGTCTACAATCCCTGTATTCCAGAGCTAAGATTTGTGAATTCATAGGTGAGGTGAGATTAAGTCACAAAAGTGGCTAGTGTACATTTCCCCCCCAAACTGGTGTCTTCCAGATGTTTTGGGCTGCACCTCACATCAGCCCTGGCCTGCACCACTGCCACCACGGTGTTTGAAAGACTTGAGTTGGCATCTTTTCGATTGACGTTCCTTCTGTCTTCATGTTG
Organism: Podarcis filfolensis; assembly: GCF_964270895.1. NCBI lineage: Eukaryota > Metazoa > Chordata > Lepidosauria > Squamata > Lacertidae > Podarcis > Podarcis filfolensis. Next base: position 8,585,894 of record NC_139622.1, read on the forward strand.
AAGCTTTCTGTCTTCACGTTGACTCCTTCTGTCTTTACATTGACTCCTTCTGTCTTCACGTTGACTCTTTCTGTCTTCCATTTCAGGCCGAAATTGTCAAGAGGTTAAACGGGATCTGTGCTCAAGTGTTGCCCTATCTTTCCCAAGAGGTAACTCCTCTCTCCCTTCTTCTTCTTCTTTTTTGCAAATGGGGGAGAATGGGGTTGGATTTCATCACTGAAAAAACAAAGATATTCCCCACCACTTTCTAGAGCAACTTCATCTTTCCTAAGGAGGGCAGACGTCACTCGGCTTGCTTTTGGGCTTGGTGACTTGGCACACTCTTGGTGACATCACTGGGAGTGTGACAGGGCCTAGTGTGACAGGGCACCAACCCCATTCCTTCTCTCCCTACCAACCTGAAAGCCTCCTGCCCTTCACCCCATACCTGACACACTGAATAACAGTGTGCCGGACACCAGTGCTCCTGGGATATTGAGTTTCCCAGGGCACCTGAGAACTCAGCAGGGAAAACATGGTGCCCTGGGAACTATACCTCCCAGGGCTCCTTGCATGCTCACAACCACACCCCAGGCCTTCCTCTCCAAAGTGCACTCTAGGATGGTTAGATTTCGGGATGCCTGATATCACCGAAATATTTGGGCGCCATGGGAAACTGCACACCCCAGGGCTCCTTGCTGATGTTCAGAGGCTCAATCTACCTCTGAACCAGAGGTGAACGTCTTGGGAAGACCTGACGTTCTGCTTGTAACACGGCTGGGTGCGTAGGAGCTCCAGAAATCCGAGTCCCGGGCAAATCTCACCCTCGCTCCGGCATTTATTTTGGCTCGACCGCTGCCAAGTCCCTCTTTGAAACTGTTCCGCCCGTTGATCTCCCCGCGTCCCTTGCTGACCCGTTGTTCCTGGACCTCCTTGCTGCCCCACCAGTGGAATATGTGTGTGGTTTTGTTGTTATTTGCTTTCTATTTCTCCAGCATCAACAACAGGTCCTCGGAGCCATTGAACGAGCCAAGCAAGTGACGGCGCCGGAACTCAACTCTATCATCCGGGTCCGTGGCGTTCCGTACGGGAACTGGGCGGTGGGTAGGAGGGAAGAGCATTGGCGTTCCTTCCCCTGAGAGGGAGGAGAGCATAGTGGCTAGCGTTGGGCTAGGACTGGGGAGAGCTTACTCCGATAACTAAAAGGGGGGAGAATCCTGCACGGTGCTTTTGCATCTTGCTGAGAATGTGCAAATAAACCACTATCGCTTCTTATTATTAGTGGTTTTTCTTCTTGGGGAACGCATACCCCGAAACATTTCGTGAATATTTGTACTTTTGCCCGTCTACTGTATTTATTGCTCCCAGTTTGAACTATAAAACGGTGGTTTTCTCGAGTCAAAATGAGAGCACCCCTAAACATTTTTTTTCAGAAAAAAGCACTGATTGTTGTTATTATTCATACCGTGGTACCTCGGTTGTTGAACAGGTCGGCTCCTGAACGCCGCAAACCTAGAAGTGAGTGTTCCGGTTTGCGGGCGTTTTTTCGGAAACTGAACATCAAGCGCGGCTTCCGATTGGATGCAGGAAGCTCCCGCAGCCAATCAGAAGCCACGCGTTGGTTTTCGAATGGTTCCGGGAGTCGAATGGACTCGCAGAACGGATTAAGTTCGACAACCAAGGTACCACTGTACCTGCATTCCTGTGTTGTAAACTCCAACCTGGAGGGGATATGGGTGAATGTCTGCTACTCTTACACCCGCAAAGGTTTACTTGTTTAAAGCAAACTTTGCCTCGCAGGGGTTTTGGAGTACAGCTCCCATCCGCTCCCAGTTTCATACTGGCTGGGGGGCAGCTGAGAGCTGTAATCTGAGGCCCTCGATAGTATCCGTCGCCTTCCGAATGAGTCACTGCTCTGCGGGGGGGGGGGGCCTCTTCGTTGGCTACGGTCCTTACTTTCCCGGGAAGCAAGCGCCATTTGGCTCAGCTCCTGAAGGAGCTGTCCCAACGACTCCGTCACACTTGGGGCCAAACTCTGAAAAGAGTCCGAAATCGGAGACTCGTGCAGGGAGACGACAGGAACCCTCGAGGGGGGTCGCCCCGCTGCGAGTCTTGCTTGCTCTTGCCGTACCTGATGTGCCACATGTATCTACTCCCTTAGCGGAGGCAAGGCAAGGCAGAACAGTGACTCATTCAGAAGCTCAACGGGCAACCTCTTGTGAATTGAGCTATGCGTTACTTCTCATGTTGTTATCCTGGCTTCTGGGTAGCAGGGCATGGCTCCCAGCCATTTTATCCTCGCGGCAACCCTATAGGTCAGCGCTAAAAGGGCTTGCTGGCGCCTCCAGCGGTGGTTGAACTCCCTTCTGCCACAGCAAGCATGCCCAGTGGTCAAGCTTGATGGGTTTTGTGGCCCAACAACCTCTTGGGAGCTACCAGGGAGCCCACCCCTGTTGGCTAGGCTGAGAGACGTAACAAGCGACCCAGTGTAAACGCAGCACGGACTGGGGATCTGACACCACTTTTGATTGCTTTCTTATGGCATTCTTGCGGCCCATGACAACATCAGCAAGGAGCCCTGGGATGCTCAGTTTCCCGTGGCCCCTAAATTTCAGGTTTGTTAGTACACTCCTGTCGTTTCCCCCCAACCCTCCCTTTCCCATCCTCCTTAAATACCCACCTTGGCTCCTCCGCGAGTTGCCATCGAAGACGTCCTCTCCAGACCGGCTACCCAAAAGGGGAAGAACTGTTTTGTCTGCCCCACCCAATAATGGCGTTAACAAAACCCAGGGTAGTCAGTCAGACTTGATTTAAATCTTCTTTTTTTACAGAAAGACTTGTTCTTGTTGGCACGTTATCTTAATATTTACAACCAGATGAAGGTTTCATTTTTGGAATAATAAATTTTCAGAGTAGTTTCAATCAAAAATGACTGATTTGGTTATACCAGGGATGGCCGACTCTCCCAGAATTAAAAACTGGCAGTGATCTACCGCTTTTTTTGAGGGGGGGGGTGGTTTCAGGTCAGAGTTGTGGAGTTTTTTTTTGAAAGCTACCGTATTTTTCGCTCTATAAGATGCACCAGACCACACGACGCACCTAGTTTTCGGAGGAGGAAAACAAGAAAAAAAATATTCTGGATCTCAGAAGCCAGAACAGCAAGAGGGATCGCTGCGCAGTGAAAGCAGCAATCCCTCTTGCTGTTCTGGCTTCTGGGATAGCTGTGCAGCCTGCATTCGCTCCATAAGACGCACATGCATTTCCCCTTACTGTTTAGGAGGAGAAAAGTGAGTCTTATAGAGCAAAAAATACGCTATTTCACATGCTGCTGAGAAAAACGCCAAGGTCCAAACTGTATAGGGTTTAGATTTTTTTTAATCCGAAAAATGGCCTAGGATAACAAAGTCTCTCCCTTCTGGAGTGGGGGATATCGGGCCACCGAGCGCTTGGCTCATTGGGGAAATTGCATCTTGGGTATTTTCTGGGATGGTACCGCCCCACCCCCGTGTTTCTAAAAGTGGCTCCTGTGAACACAAGTTCTTGGGGACCACAAGACCTTCTTAACAGAGGCGTTTACCTTTTTCCCCACAGACCAAAGATACTTTAAGGTGTAGGACCCGCAACAAAGTGTTGCGGTGTAGTTTGTCACTGTTCGGGATTCTGGCCGGCTATGGTCTTTCCCAAGATTCTCCAATAATAATAATAATTTATTATTTATACCCCGCCCATCCAGCTGGGCTTCCCCAGCCACTCTGGGTGGCTTCCGAAAAAATATTAAAATACTGTGATACATCAAACATTAAAAGCTTCCCTAAACAGGGCTGCCTTCAGACGTCTTCTAAAAGTCTGGTAGTTGTTGTTCTCTTTGATATCTGGTGGGAGGGCGTTCCACAGGGTGGGTGCCACCACTGCGAAGGCCCTCTGCCTCGTTCCAGAAGGCCCTCGGAGCTGGACCTCCATGTCCGAGTAGAACAATGGGGGTGGAGACGCTCCTTCAGATATACTGGGCCGAGGCCATTTAGGGCTTTCAAGGTCAGCACCAACACTTTGAATTGTGCTCGGAAACGTACTGGGAGCCAGTGTAGGTCTTTCAAGACCAGTGTTATATGGTCTCGGCGGCCACTCCCAGTCACCAGTCTAGCTGCCGCGTTCTGGATTAGTTGTAGTTTCCGGGTCACCTTCAAAGGTAGCCCCACGTAGAGCGCATGGCAGTAGTCCAAGCGGGAGATAACCAGAGCATGCACCACTCTGGAGAGACAGTCTGCGGGCAGGGAGGGTCTCAGCCTGCATACCAGATGGAGCTGGTAGGCAGCTGCCCTGGACATGGATTTGACCTGTTAACTCCCCCTCCCTCCCCCCATTGTTTTCCCTTCTCCACCCCACATCAGTTGATGAACATGCCTTGACTACTGTGCACGGCCAGTCGTCGTTTCGATGTCTGGTTGGGGTGCCCTCCCATTAAGTTGCCCTTTGGGGCAAACTTCCGGGTTTTCTTCCCACTCTGCCGACAACTCCCTCTTGGTGGCGGGTCAAAGCTTCGCTGTCCCTGATGTTTCACTCGAACCAGGAACGGGGGCTCCGTGCGTTGTTGTACTACAATTCCCATCACCTGCAACGTGCTCATGGGGGATGGACTTTGTAGTCCGGCAAAATTTGGAAGGCCACAGGTTCCGCATCCCAGAGCTTTGCCGTCCCTGATGCTTCACCCGAACCAGGAACGGGGGCTCTGGCTGTTGTTGTACTACAATTCCCATCACCTGCAACTGGTGCTCGTGGAGGATGGACTTTGTAGTCTGGCAAAATTTGGAAGGCCACAGGTTCCGCGTCCCAGAGCTTTGCCGCCCTGATGCTTCACCCAAACCAAGAACGGGGGCTCTGGCTGTTGTACTACAGTTCCCATCACCTGCAACTGGTGCTCGTGGAGGATGGACTTTGTAGTCCGGCAAAATTTGGAAGGCCACTGGTTCCGCATCCCAGAGCTTTGCCGTCCCTGATGCTTCACCCGAACCAGGAACGGGGGCTCCGAGAGTTGCTGTACTACAATTCCCATCACCTGCTACTAGTGCTCGTGGAGGATGGACTTTGTAGTCCGGCAAAATTTGGAAGGCCGCAGGTTCCGCATCCCAGAGCTTTTTTTAAAAAAAACGAAGCATGCTCCCTCTGCTGTAGAAATACTCCATTTTGCCCACATGCAAACAGAACGGATAATGTGATTTTTTTGCAGAGGTGGTTTGCAGTCGGCTCTCTCTTTGCAAGCCCTACTCACCCATCCCTTTGTCCCCTCCCCTCTTCCTCTCCTTTCTCGTTTCCCTACAGCAGCAGCTTCAGGCTCACCAGCTCTCCCAGCTCCAAGCTCTCGCCTTGCCGTTGACCCCGCTGCCCGTGGGGCTGCAGCCCCCGTCGCTCCCGGCCGTCAGCGCCAGCACCGGCCTGCTGTCCCTGTCCGCCCTCGGCTCGCAAGCCCACCTCTCCAAGGAAGACAAGAATGGCCACGACGGGGACGCCCACCAGGACGACGACGGGGAGAAGTCGGATTAGACCCGGTTTCGGCGGGGGGGATCCTGGGGCGGCGGTGGCACAAAAGGGGAAAGCTCGATAAAAGTTGCGGTATCCACTCCGGCTAGCGCTCGGTGGACCCGTTGGTGTTGTTTGGCGGGGGGCGGGGCAGGGGGAGGAGTTTAGCCTGCCCCGCCCACCTCTGCAGCAATAACGTTTTTGGGTCCCCCCCCCTTTTGGAATTCCAGCCCCCCGTTGCCGGAGCAATTATACCCAGAGGCACAATCCTGATCACTCTGCAATGAATTGCAGGTGAACACCACCCTGATTAATTTTGATTTTTCTGCACGGGAATGCTTGCGTCGAAACGCTAGCTTCCCTCGACAAAATTGCCACCACCGCCACCTGCCAGCAGCTTGCCGGGAACTCTGTATATGCTCCAGGGCCACCCATAACCGCTTGCTGTTTTTCGCCTAGCGTGGCAGAAATCCAAACAGTGGCTTTGTGCAGAATGGAGGGGGAGGTCGTCCTGAGCCACTGTACGAGAGGGGCTGCTTTTTTGAGTTTTACAAAATGGAGAACAACCGGTCCTGGCAGGTAGCAGGGGGGAAAATCAGGCTCTAGGCGGGAATTCATCACGGGGTGGCTAAATGCTTTGTAGTCGATCGGGAAAAGCTTCCGAGTCCTGGTTGTCCAACAACAAAAATTACCCTTTTCACATCTAGTCATTTTGAGACTTCTTGGAAGTTTTAAAAACCCACCGCCCTGTTTTAGGTGACCGACGGTGCAGTCCTAACTGGGTCTACTCAGAAGCAAATCATATTCAGTAGGGCTTGCTTCCGAGTAAGGGGTTAGGATTGCAGCTTGACAAATTAAATAAACAGCAAGTTCAGGGGGTCACCAGTGCAGCACTCACGGGCGCCAGGGTGTCCCGTCACAAGCTCTTACGGCACTCGCGAAAGGTCTCCGTAAATAACGCCCTCAAAAATTCGTAGTGTGCGAGAAACTGCTCTTCCTGCCCAGTTTGTGCTTCTACGTGCTCAGCTCTGTGGGCAGCCAATTTGTGCTATGTTGCACTCTTTGCCGCAGCCATTTCGGGACTGGTGCAAAATCCATGCGTGCCCCGTGGCTTGAAACGGTTTGCGAGCCCTGCATTAAGTGGTGCGGTTCGAATCCCTGCGACGGAGTGAGCTCCCGTTGCTCTCTCCCAGCTCCTGCCAACCTAACATTTCAAGACCACACCAGTGCAAGTAGATAAATAGGTACCGCTGTGGCGGAAAGGTAAACGGCGTTTCCGTGCGCTCTGGTTTCCGTCATGCGCCAGAAGTGGTTTAGTCCTGCTGGCTGCATGACCCGGAAAGCTGTCTGCGGACAAACGCCGGCTCCCTTGGCCTGAAAGCGAGATGAGCGCCGCAACCCCATAGTCAACTTTGACTGGATTTAACCGTCCGGGGTCCTTCATCTTTACCTAAGTGTTAGGAAATCCGGCCTCTCTTCTGTTGCAGCCCTCAAGGTTTTAGTAAGAAAGCAAGCAGAAAAATTGGCTCCTGAAAACCAACATTTGCCCCAAGTGATGTTTTCCGAACCACCAAACCAGTAGAGGAGGTGGCTTGCGGAACGGAGAACCGTGCTTTTATGTTCCTCCAAACCTTGAGCGTGCATCGCTTCTGGTTAACCTGGGAAGGACGTACCTTCAGGGGCTGGTGGTGGCCCCCGAGACGTCTTCGTTCGGCCCCCCAGAAGCCTCCGCAACCCACAATCCTTTGCTGATCCCGTTCCGCACCATTCCCGAGTCCTTTGGCCTTGCTGGAAGGTGCCCTTTGCTAACATGTCCCGCTCGCCTCAATGGAGAGGGTGGGTGTCAAAACTCGCCCGCTGCCCGTTTGCCTCGCCCACCAGCAGGTTGCAGCCCCGCCCCCAGAAGGGAACCTGTCCGTCAAGCTGCCGGCAAAAAAAACCCGGCATTCCCGAACGCCGCCCCTGTTGTGCGTAGCACTACGCACGTGCCAACAAGCACCTAGGAAGTTTTTTGCCCGCCCTCACGTTCCTTCCCCGCTCGCCCCGTTTCCCGCGAGAACCTCCATTATCCGCCAGACTTCCCGATTCGAATTTAATCCAGGCGGCGACTCCCCGTTGCTTAACTCCCCCCGCCGTTTCTGCGCATAGCGGCTCCCACAAGCGATTTCTTTTTCTTTCTTTCTCTCTCGCGATGCACACATTCTTCAGATCCCCTTCCCCGCCGGTGCGGTTTTAGACAAATGAGCACCTTTTTGTCCTTTTTAATTTTTATTTTTGCATGTGTCTCGTTTTTAAGGTAGCACAGAATCGGAATTTTTTTATATATATCTATATCTATAAATATATAAATATATTCATCCCATATTCCTCCTTCCGGGTGACTTTTGACGTGGTGTCGGTTCCCTCCCCCCCCAAAAAACACCCCCTTCCTTATCTGTGACCCACATTCTTGCAAATCTAGGTTCTTTCCAGTATCCCAGCGGCTGATGTCCTTTTCATTATTTCTTCCTCACCCCCTGAAAGGTTTGAGTTGTGGGAAAGGGGAGAAGGGTGGTAAGGGGGGAGAAAAATACGACAATTCTCAACCCCCCCTCCTCACTTTTTAATGTTTTTGTTTTGAACTCTCCCTGTTGTCGTTTTATTTTTGAAAAGGATACTGCAACTTTGTCTTCTCTTTCTGTAAGCTAGCTTGACTCTTTATCCCCAACCCCATTTAATGAAAGAAATTTTAAGACAAAAAAAAGAGAGAGATTTTCGTGTTTGTATATATTCCTTTAGAGGAAGAGAGGAGGAAAAAAGGAAGGAATGAAGAAAAGAAAAAAGAAACCTTTGTTTGCTTCATGTGTTTATTAATCACTTGACCTATATATTAAGAGGAACTGAGAGAAATTAATTCTGTATTAAGGGTGTCTTAGCTGTGCCTTTTTCAAATAAAAGAAATCAGATGGTTGGTTAAAATTGCAGCTGTTTTCCTTGTGTTGACTGTTTATTGCCACCAGAGGGAGACAAAACCTCACCCCGGGATCTGCTAGAGCTCCCCCTAGTGGGCCGGTGGTGGTAGTGCAGCTTCTGCCTGGTTGGCTGCCAGGTGCTAGAAATGAGCCAATGGGTGTCCTCCTGGCTGTCAGGTGACAGAAGTGAGCCAATGGGTGTTCTCTTGGCCCTATATAGCCTCAGGCGGCATCTTGGCTCCTGGGCCAGTTATCCCTTGAGATAAGATGTACATACACCGCCTCCTCTTGTTTCATACAGGAAATCTGGAAACCGAGACGTCCAAAAGTCTCAAAGAAAAACAACTTGAGTTAAATAGCTCTTTGACACACCATTGGCTCTCTAATTAATTTATTAATTTGTTAATAAATTGTTAATTTATTTATGGTGATGGTGATATAATATGCTGCCCTTCATAAAAATATCTCTGGGTGGTTCATGTTATATTTATTATTATTATTATTATTATTATTATTATTATTATTATTATTATCATTAATAATAATATATCGCCCTTCATACATATATCTCAGGGTGTGGCTCCCGGAACATGTACCGTATTTTTTCGTGTATAACACGCTCCCATGTATAAGATTGCCCCCTATTTTGGGGGGCTCAAAATTAAGAAAATGGGGCGATTGCCCCCGTGTATAAGACTACCTTCCCTTTCTTAACGTTATTTTTTAGTTAAAAAAAAAAAACCCTAGTCTCATACACGGAAAAGTATGGTATTTCTTTCACAAAATATTTATTTTTCAAACACTCTACACCGCTTGATTGGGTTTGAAACAGACAAACGTGCGCACACACCCAGTTTACAAAATATAAAACAGTGAAATAATAATAATAAAATTTACAACCCTACTTTAAAACATACAAAAGTTACAAGGCTGAAACGGATTAAAATCCACTGGGACTTTCTAAGCCTCTAGGTAGGCTGATCTGAAGAAGAATGTTTTTTAGTATTCTTAGGCGGTTGGAGGACGGATGGCGGCTAACAGATTGAAGTTGAAACCTGACAAGACAGAAGTACTGTTTTTGGGGCACAGGGAGCGGGTGGGTGTGGGGGACTCCCTGGTCCTGAATGGGGTAACTGTGCCCCTGAAGGACCAGGTGCGCAGCCTGGGAGTCATTCTGGACTCACAGCTGTCCATGGAGGCGCAGGTCAATTCTGTGTCCAGGGCAGCTCCATCTGGTACGCAGGATGAGACCCTATCTGCCCGCGGACTGTCTGGCCAGAGCGGTGCATGCTCTGGTTATCTCCCGCTTGGACTACTGCAATGCGTTCTACGTGGGGCTGCCTTTGAAGGTGACCCGGAAACTGCAATTAATCCAGAATGCGGCAGCTAGACTGGTGACTGGGAGCGGCCGCCGAGACCACATAACACTGGTCCTGAAAGATCTATGTTGGTTCCCAGGACATTTCCGAGCACAATTCAAAGTCTTGGTGCTGACCTTTAAAGCCCTAAACGGCCTCGGTCCAGAATACCTGAAGGAGCGTCTCCACCCCCATCGTTCTACCCAGACACTTGAGGTCCAGCACCGAGGGCCTTCCCACTAGGCTTGACTACCTCGAGGGGAAAATGCAGGTGTAGGTGCCCCCCCTTGGGCCAATCCATCAGGCTCTCTCCATTGCACTCTGATAATTAAAAGCACTTGATTAGGACCAGAGTTCAAATCCCCCCTCTTAGCTATGAAGCCCACTTAGGGGGGCCTTGGAGAACAGGTGTTCAGTTGCAACCGCCTGGCCTGGCCTACCTCAAAAAAATGAGAGGCACAAATACAAGATGGGTGACACCTGGCTTGAGAGCACTACATGTGAAAAGGATCTAGGAGTCTTGGTGGACCACAAACTTGACATGAGCCAACAGTGTGACGCGGCAGCTAAAAAAGCCAATGCAATTCTGGGCTGCATCAATAGGAGTATAGCATCTAGATCAAGGGAAGTAATAGTGCCACTGTCTTCTGCTCTGGTCAGACCTCACCTGGAGTACTGTGTCCAGTTCTGGGCACCACAGTTCAAGAAGGACACTGACAAACTGGAACGTGTCCAGAGGAGGGCAACCAAAATGGTCAAAGGCCTGGAAACGATGCCTTATGAGGAACGGCTAAGGGAGCTGGGCATGTTTAGCTTGGAGAAGAGGAGGTTAAGGCGTGATATGATAGCCATGTTCAAATATATAAAAGGATGTCACATAGAGGAGGGAGAAAGGTTGTTTGCTGCTGCTCCGGAGAAGCGGACACGGAGCAATGGATCCAAACTACAAGAAAGAAGATTCCACCTAAACATTAGGAAGAACTTCCTGACAGTAAGAGCTGTTTGACAGTGGAATTTGCTGCCAAGGAGTGTGGTGGAGTCTCCTTCTTTGGAGGTCTTTAAGCAGAGGCTTGACAACCATATGTCAGGAGTGCTCTGATGGTGTTTCCTGCTTGGCAGGGGGTTGGACTCGATGGCCCTTGTGGTCTCTTCCGACTCTATGATTCTATGATTCTATGACCTCTCATGGTTGCTGTGATGACGGAATAAGGAGCGAGGAGAACCGTTTGCACTGCCTTGTGCCTTTGGAGAAAATGCAGGATAGAAACGGATTAAATACAGTAACTTCTGGGAGATGATATATAATGAGATGAAAAAAATGTTGAAATATACATTTATAAAGAAACCAGAAGCATTTTTACTGGCCATTGTAGGAAGTGATATAAATAGAAAGAAATGTAAGTTGTTTTTATATGCAACAACAGCAAGAATATTATTGGCACAAAAATGGAAGCAAGAACTACCGACAAAAGAAGAATGGAGGATGGAATTAATGGACTATGCAGAACTCGATAAACTAACAGGAAGGATTCGAGATCTGCGGGACCAGAAATTCACAGAAGACTGGTGTAAATTTACAGACTATTTGTGACGATCAGACTACGTTTGTAGGTTTGCAAGAAGTTTTGTGAGGAGAATTACTGGAACTATTGCAAAAATGGATAAAGGGGAGGATGGTTAGTTAAGATAATTAAAAGCAATATGAATTTAAGAAATGCATAAGAAGTGGTTAAAATGGCGGATCATCAGAGGTGCTGAGGGAAGTCCAAAAAGGATTGTATAAGTGGTGAAGTTTTGTGGTATGTATTCTAATTTATATGTTAAAAATTATTATATATTAAAAAAAAGAAACTGAGTAAATACAGGAAACGAACCATTGCAGAATTTGGCCAGGCTGACCTGTTATTATGCCCATTGACTGATAAAGCCTGGCCAAATCTTGATTTTTCTCTCCTCTTTCCTCGGTTTTTTTAAAAAAATTATTATTCTTTTTACTGCCTGGCGTTGCCGGTGGATTTGGGGGAATGATTTGTCAAGGCATAGCAACCGGCCTTCGTCTCCCTGAGCATCACTAATGCAGTAGCTGAATCTAAGAGGGAGTTGGAGAGAGAGAGAGAGAAGGAGGGACATCAATAATTGAGACGCCACTCAAGAGCTGTAAGGGAAAACAGGAGCTGGAAGGATAAGGTCGAAAGCCATTGCGGCTCTTTCTGGAGCGAGGCCCTCCACAAGGACGCAGGAGGGATCACGTCCGCAAAACAAGGATTTATTTGTTTTCGACAGAACCGCAAAGACTCGCATCGCCAGCACGAAGATTTCAGGGCAGGTTCCAAGTCCCTTTGACTTCTCATGTATAGAGATGTGGGTGGTGCTGTGGTCTAAACCACAGAACCTAGGACTTGCCGATCCGAAGGTCGGCGGTTCGAATCCCCGCGACGGGGTGAGCTCCCGTTGTTCGGTCCCTGCTCCTGCCAACCTAGCAGTTCGAAAGCAAGTCAAAGTGCAAGTAGATAAATAGGTACCGACTGGACCTAATGGTCAGGGGTCCCTTTACCTTTTAACTGTTCCTAAATGGGACATGGGTGGCGCTGTGGTCTAAACCACAGAGCCTAAGGCTTGCTGATCAGAAGGTCGGCGGTTCGAATCCGTGCGACGAGGTGAGCTCCCGTTGCTCGGTCCCTGCTCCTGCCAACCTAGCAGTTCGAAAGCACCTCAGGAAGGTAAACGGCGTTTCCATGCGCTGCTCTGGTTCGCCAGAAGCGGCTCAGTCATGCTGGCCACATGAACCAGAAGCTGTACGCCGGCTCCCTCGGCCAATAAAGCGAGATGAGCGCCGCAGCCCCAGAGTCGGCCACGACTGGACCTAGTGGTCAGGGGTCCCTTTACCTTTACCTTGACTTCTCATGATCTGGGCACTTTTGTTGATGCAGCCTAGAATTGCAGTAGCCTTTTTTCTTTGCTGTTGATTCACAGAATCATATAAGAGCTGGATGGGACCCTGAAGGTCCTGTAGACCAACCCCTTACAATGCAAGAATCTCTATCTTCGGAGGTTTTGAAGCACAACCATTTCCAAAGTCTGGCTTGGGCATCCTCACAAGATGTGGGCAGTTGGGAGACAGCCAGGGACACTTAGAGACTATTTTCATGCACCTTGACTTGTTTTCTCCAACAAAAGCTAGGGGGGAGAGAGCTGCAGACCAATTCGGCCCTCCCTTCCTCTCTATCCGGCCCTCAGAAGTCTCCCCAGGCTTCACCCTTCACTGGCTCTACTGTCTGAACAGAGGATAGACCCAGAAACTGCAATTAATCCAGAATGCGGCAGCTAGACTGGTGATTGGGAGTGGCTGCCGGTACCACATAACACCGGTTCTGAGAGATCTGCATTGGCTCCCAGTACGTTTCCGAGCGCAATTCAAAGTGTTGGTGCTGACCTTTAAAGCCTTAAACGGCGCAGTATACCTGAAGGAGCGTCTCCACCTCCATCGTTCTGCCCGGACACTGAAATCCAGCTCCGAGGGCCTTCTGGCAGTTCCCTCTTTGCGAAAAGTAAGGTTACAAGGAACCAGGCAGAACGTCCTCCCTTCAGATGTGAAGGAAATAAGCAGCTATCCTATCTTTAAATATAAGGGTGAAAGAGGAGAGTGCAAAATATGGTCTGAAGCTCAACATAAAAAAAACCCAAGATCATGGCCACTGGTCCCATCACCTCCTGGCAAACAGAAGGGGAAGAAATGGAGGCAGTGAGAGATTTTACTTTCTTGGGTTCCATGATCACTGCAGATGGTGACAGCAGTCATGAAATTAAAAGACGCCTGCTTCTTGGGAGGAAAGTAATGACAAACCTAGACAGCATCTTAAAAAGCAGAGACATTACCTTGCCAACAAAGGTCCGTATACTTAAAGCTATGGTTTTCCCAGTAGTGATGTATCGAAGTGAGAGCTGGACCATAAAGAAGGCTGATCGCCGAAGAATGGATGCTTTTGAATTCTGGTGCTGGAGGAGACTCTTGAGAGTCCCATAAAGATAAATTTATTGTCATTGTCCGTATATACACAGTATACACAACAACGAAAATCAAACACCCCCCCAAAGACCGGGTTCACATACACATTTACACGTATCTCCAACACTCTCATCCTATTCAGACATAATCTATAAAACATAACATAATCCAGAATATAACATAACCTATTTAAAGGCATAACATAACCTAAAACCTATCTCATTCCTTCCTACTCCCTGCTTGCTATTTCTTGCAACTGGCCCTGAGATCATTATTTAGTGCAATCAGAGCTCTTGGATAGAAACTATTCAGAAGGCGTGTGGTTCGTGTTTTCATTGTCCTATATCTTCTGCCCGAAGGCAACAGTTCAAAGAAGTTGTGAGCAGGATGGGTGGGATCTCTCAGGATATTGTGTGACTTCTTCAAAGTGCGAGACGTGAAGATCTCATCCAGGGTTGGTAGTTGGAGCCCAATAACATTCTGGGCAATTTTAATTATTCTCTGTAAAGCTTTTTTATCCGTTTCGGAGCTGCTCCCATACCACGATAATACACTATAGGTTAAGACACTCTCGATGGTACTGTGATAATAGGACAGAAGTAGGTGCTGAGATAGATTCAGTCCCCTGAGCATTCTCAGGAAATACAACCTCCCCTGCACCTTCCTCACAACCATATTAATATTTGCAGTCCATGAGAGGTCCTCAGAGATATAAATGCCCAGGTATTTAAAACTACCAACCCTCTCCACCTCCTCGCCATTTATGTACAATGGTAAAAATACACTTTTCTTTCTCCTAAAGTCAATTATGAGTTCTTTGGTTTTTTTGGTGTTAAGCATAAGATTGTTTTCTTTACACCATTGAATTAACCCCTGTACTTCTTTCCTATAAGCAGTCTCATTGTTCTCACTAATGAGCCCCACCACTGTTGTATCATCCGCAAATTTGATGATTGTGTTGGACTTATACAGTGGGGTGCAATCAAATGTGTACATGGACTGCAAGAAGATCAAACCTCTCCATTCGGAAGGAAATCAGCCCTGAGTGCTCACTGGAAGGACAGATCCTGAAGCCGAGGCTCCAAGACTTTGGCCACCTCATGAGAAGAGAAGACTCTCTAGAAAAGACCCTGATGTTGGGAAAGATGGAGGGCACAAGGAGAAGGGGGCGACAGAGGACGAGATGGTTGTATAGTGTTCTCAAAGCGACCAGCATGAGTTTGACCAAACTGTGGGAGGCAGTGGAAGACAGGAGGGCCTGGCGTGCTCTGGTCCAGGGGGTCACGAAGAGTCAGACAAGAAGAAACGACTAAACAACGACAACAAGGCATGGAAGACACACAGCCCTTTCCAGACACACAGAGCAATAGCTTTTCCTTCCCACACCCGTCTCTGATCCACAGCCGCCACACTTTTTTTGGCAAAAACAGTAAATAGCGTGATTAATAAAAGATTAGGGCGAAATGCGATGTATTAAATATTTAGACGGCGCAGATGCCAGGGTAGGTGGCAGAGGCAAGTACATCTGGCTCCTGCAATATTTCAGGGGGTGGAGGGGTCCCACACGGCGTGCCGTCCCCCCTCAACACACCTTGCTCTCCTGATCATTCCAGGAAACCAGCGAATTCATCTCTTCCAGGGGCGAGAGAAGCCTAAGTAAATATTCTTTTTTTCCAAATTTTTTTAATTGATTTTCCAATTTTTTATCAAACAAAAAATAAAATAAAAATACCAACCAACCAACCAACATTTATCCTAACTATAATGATTCCATTTTTTAAACAGTGTTAAATGGCTTCTTCTAATCCCCCTAGCTGAGTTTCCATATAGTCCATTGTAGCAGTTCTCTAAAACTATTTTCACATAAGATTTACATCTTTCTTTCTTTTCATTTTAACTTTAACATTTTACAACATCGCATTTTTAAATCCTAGGCCTATTTGGTACTCGCAAGTGACAATTTATGTTGTCTTAACCATATTTAGCTAAATAATCTTTGAATTTCATCCATTCCTCTTGGTACTCCTCCTCTCTCTGGTCGCGGACTCTTCCGGTCATTTCGGCTAGCTCCCAAAAACCCATCATCTGCCATTCCTCCACTGTTGGTACTTCTTGTAGTTTCCAATTAAGGAAATATACTTGGCCCTAGTCTACCTTCCTTTGAACATAGCTCAAGCTGGTAGAGCGCTACACCTCTTCATCTCAGGGTTCAAGCCCCACGCTGGGCAAATGATTCCTGCGTCGCAAGGGGCTGGACTAGATGAAACATGGGGTCCCTTCCAACTCTGATTCTGTGCCCATTCAGCACCGCCCCTTCCCCCTTGATGAGCAGGGAGACACACGTGGTCTCTGAGCATGCACAGAGTGCCCCCAGCCTTCCCAGGGCTCTTTCCTGTTTGCTGCCTTCCTCGCAGCCCTCCAATAATCACATTTGTAGCATTCAAAGGGACCCCCCCTTTATATATAAAGTCTGGATAATAAAATCCAAACGTTTTTGGGTTTGTTTTAAACCAAATTTTCAAGCAGATGGGAGTTTCCTCCAAGCAGCAGGAAGATGTGTGTGGTCTCTGAGCGCAGACAGAGCGCCCCCAGACTCCCCCAGGGAGAAGCTGAAGTCCTTTCCCTTTTTCCCTCCCTCCATTGATGGAATTCTGACTATATATCCAAACCGGGGTTGTTTTTTTCCTTTGTTCATTTTTAACCAGCCTTTAAATTTCGGAACACTTAGGGCAGGACATTTTTGCGGCGGAGAAAGAAGACCCATAGCTCTGCTTCCGAGAGGTTCTGGGGCTCAGACAGAAAGGTCTGTGAGGCCACATTTCAAAACCCCAGGCCTTGTGGTCCTCACGGCCGAGTGAGGAGCGGGCAATTCCAGTGCTTTTTTCCTGGGGGGTACGCATACCCCTAAACATTTTGGGAATCTAAGTCTGCCCTCATTGCAGTACTTCAATACTGATGGCAGAAAGTGAGGAGGAATTAAAGAACCTTTTATTGAGGGTGAAAGAGGAGAGCGCAAAATATGGTCTGAAGCTCAACATCAAAAAAACGAAGATCATGGCCACTGGGCCCATCACCTCCTGGCAAATAGAAGGGGAAGAAATGGAGGCAGTGAGAGATTTCACTTTCTTGGGCTCCATGATCACTGCAGATGGTGACAGCAGTCACGAAATTAAAAGACGCCTGCTTCTCGGGAGGAAAGCAATGACAAACCTGGACAGCATCTTAAAAAGCAGAGACATCACCTTGCCAACAAAGGTCCGTATAGTTAAAGCTATGGTTTTCCCAGTAGTGATGTATAGAAGTGAGAGCTGGACCATCAAGAAGGCTGATCGCCGAAGAATGGATGCTTTTGAATTCTGGTGCTGGAGGAGACTCTTGAGAGTCCCATGGACTGCAAGAAGATCAAACCTCTCCATTCGGAAGGAAATCAGCCCTGAGTGCTCACTGGAAGGACAGATCCTGAAGCTGAGGCTCCAATACTTTGGCCACCTCATGAGAAGAGAAGACTCCCTGGAAAAGACCCTGATGTTGGGAAAGATGGAGGGCACAAGGAGAAGGGGACGACGGAGGACGAGATGGTGGGACAGTGTTCTCGAAGCTACCAGCATGAGTTTGACCAAACTGCGGGAGGCAGTGGAAGACAGGAGTGCCTGGCGTGCTCTGGTCCAAGGGGTCACGAAGAAGTGGACACGACTAAACGACTAAACAACAACACTTCAATATGAGTAGGAAAATGAGTACCCCTAAACATTTTTTTAGGGTGGGGAAAAAAGCACTGGGCATTTTGAAACCCTGTTTTCCCAGCTCCTAGCTCGCCAGTCTTAAACCGGCATCTTTAGAAAACCACTTTGCATGTGCTCAGAGGCCGTGGCGTCCTTCCTCGTTTATTCTTCCCTGGCGTTTTTCCCAAGGCGGAGGAGGCTTTGGGTACGGGGAAAGGGGGAGATGGAGAGCAGAGGAGAGGAAGCGAAGCAGATTTTATTTTATTTTTTATTGTTGTTGTTTTTTTATTGGAAGGCGGCCTTTTGCTGATGGCGGGCGCTAGGGAGGTTTATCCTGGCTGCTCTTGGAGCTGGAGAAAAGAGAGAGAGAGAGAGAGAGAGAGAGAGAGAGAGAGAGAGGAACCGTCCTTTCTCTCCCTCTCTGCCTGCCTGCCTCTCTTGCTAATGCTTGATTGATAGCCAGCATAAAACCTTGCCAGGGTTAGATCAATGGGGTGCAATTATAGCAGCCAACCACTCAGGAGCGCGGAAGGCCGAGGACCCCACGTTACTTTGATTGACAGCGCAGGGAGGGGGGGGGGGAGGAGGAAGAAAGGGAGGGAGGGAGGGAGAGAGAGAAGGGGGGGGGCCTTAGCTATGCATGCAAGGGCTTCTGGGAAATGTAGTCCGCTGCTGCTGGTGGTACCTTACTAGCGCATCGAGTCTCCTTGCTCATCATTAATCGTCTGGCTATCTTGGGGGGGGGGTTAACCAGCTTCAACCCCCCCCCCCATGGGCATAGCCAGGGTTTCTGTTAGTGGGGGCAGAACCTCAGTTAAGTATTTTATTCCTTTAATTTTTTTAAGGAAAAAACAAACCCGTGTATTCTATCATGAGTGTACTGTTGAGAGGTTTTTAATATGTTGGTGACGATGTAGAAACTGCACCTATGTGATATCTTTGAACGTGTGCAGAAATCATTGGAGTAAGTACTGTACTGCGCTCTCTGAATTATTTTTGGAAACTTGTTGAAATATACTCAGGGTCGCAAAGTGATTTCATGCTCTTTATTCAGCTCGTAGTGGTGAGGAGGAATGAATGAATGTCCCCTCAAAGCATCTGCTTTATATACATTATTTACACAATGGGCTGCACATGATTGGCTAATTCCGGAATTCTACTGTAAGCCAATCAGGTTGTGGATTCACTTCTATCTGGAGCATGATTGGGTGGTTCCTGCCAACCAATCATACTGCTGCATTGTTCTAGGACCAATCAGACTGCTGCATTCTGAATCCTATTGTTCTAGGACCAATCAGACTGCTGCCTTTTGGATCCTATTGTTCTAGGACCAATCCGACTGCTGCAGTTTGGATCCTATTCAACTCAGTACATAACAGTGTCACTCTGAAAGATGTGGATGTTCAGGATATCAGCAATGGAAAGTCTTTGTGGACTTAGAGATTTGGCTATTGTGTTTGCTTTGTATATGGTCTGATGCAATACCCTGTCGCCACACTTTTGGGCTAGTATTTTATTTTATTTTTTAACGACCCAGGGTTTTAATTTTGCACCGCTTTCGTTGAACAAGAGAGCCCCTCCAAGTGGCAAGAGTTCGCTAACGTCCAGGAAGCAACAACCCAGAAGTTGGAACGAGGTGTGGACAGTCCAGTTACAAACCCAGAAGAATTAGTTTGCTTGCTTTCCCTATTCCAGGAAGCTTTTAATGTTCGACGTTTTGTTTTTTAACCTCTTTACATTTTGTTGGAAGCCCCTGTAGCTGGAACAACCCAGCCAGATGGACGTGGGTCTAGGAAATAAATGCTTGTTGTTGTTATTTATGGTACGAGGTTGTTCATAATGTTGACATAGGATTTTTATTTTTATTTAAAAGAATCCCGGTCCCCCAACTGTGTAGGCCCAACTCCTTGAAAGGGCGAGAATTGAGACTGGCGGATCTTTCGATCTCTACTTGCGGAAGCAAATCCTGTTGAGTCCATCGGACAAGTCCTCTTCCTCTGTTATTCCAGAGAACAGGACTGGGACAAACTAGATGGAAATGGCAGGTGAAGTGGGACAGATTTTGGCTAAATTTCAGAAGCACCCTAAGGGTATGAGCAGTCAGGGCAGGCCTAATAGGGTTGCCTCTACCTTTGCAAGAGGTATCTAAGCAAAGGTGAGGCAGCCTACTCGCCAGGGGTGTCTCAGTCGTGTCTCGAACTCGTCTCTTTTCGCCATTTCACACTGCCCATGGCTGTGCTGCTGAATGGCAGCGATGGCCCGGGACTGAAAATGAATTGAAAGGATGAGTTTGGTGGTACAGTGGTATCTCGGGTTACAGACACTTCAGGTTACAGACTCCGCTAACACAGAAATAGTTCTTCAGGTTAAGAACTTTGCTTCAGGATGAGAACAGAAATTGTGCTCCAGCGGTGCGGCAGCAGCGGGAGGCCCCATTAGCTAAAGTGGAGCTTCAGGTTAAGAACAGTTTCAGGTTGAGTACGGACCTCCAGAACGAATTAAGTACTTAACCCGAGGTACCACTGTGAATTATGGTGCTGGAGGAAACTCTTGAGAGTCCCATGGACTGCAAGAAGATCAAACCTCTCCATTCGGAAGGAAATCAGCCCTGAGTGCTCACTGGAAGGGCAGATCCTGAAGCTGAGGCTCCAATACTTTGGCCAACTCAGGAGAAGAGAAGACTCCCTGGAAAAGACCCTGATGTTGGGAAAGATGGAGGGCACAAGGAAAAGGGGACGACAGAGGACGAGGTGGTGGGACAGTGTTCTCGAAGTGACCAGCATGAGTTTGACCAAACTGCGGGAGGCAGTGGAAGACAGGAGTGCCTGGCGTGCTCTGGTCCAGGGGGTCACGAAGAGTCGGACACGACTAAACGACTAAACAACAACGAAAAAGGGTGTCAATGGGGAGCGGGTCCTGTCTTACCTCACCTAGAAGGGATCTTCACAAAATCGGGCCCACCCTACTGAACTCACATGCAAGCACAGATATGAGGAATCAGCTTAAAGCAGTGCAGACCAGCGCTTCTCCAACTAGTGTGTGCTTAGACTGTGGAACTCCCTGCCACCAGAATGTGACGGCAATCAACCTTTAGGAGAAGGAATTGGCAAATTCGTGGGCTCTGCCACCCTGCCTCCGTGGCCAGGCAGAGGCCAGGATGCTTCTGAAAACCAGTTGGCAGAAACCGCAGGAGGGGAGAGCTGCTCTCGCACTCGGGTCCCTCTTGAGGGTTTCTTGCAGACCTCTGGTCGGCCGCCGTGACAAAAAGAGGAGGCCGGGCTTTTTGGGGTGCTGCAGGTTCTTATTGTGTTCTTATCGGATGGAGCAGCAATTCCACATGGAATAAAACACCGAAGTGCAAGCTGGAACATAGCTGTCAACCGTCCCTTATTTGGCAGGAAACTCCCTTATCCCAGCGCCGTGTCCTGCTGCTGTCCCTTATTGATGATGTCCCTTAAATTTCCCGGGTTTCAAAGGAAGCAGCTCCTCTCCTTCCCTCCCTGCCGGCCAGGGAGGAGGGAGGCTCCAACTGGGTTGCTTGGCTGTGTTGCTCACCCAATAAGGAGTCTGAGAATGACTGGGGGGTGGAGCTTGCATGCCTTGTGCCGATCAAATCGGCCGCGTTGCCTGGGGACTTGCCTTTGCTCAGCGCTTCCCAGCGGAGAGGTGACGGTGGTTTTCCTTGCTGCATCCCCTTTGCCGGGTTGCTGTGCTGTGGGAACCACCGCTTGAGGCTTCGTTTGGCTGCTGGCTGGGCTTTCTGCCTTTGGCTCGGAGGGGCTCAGAAGTTGAACATACCTGTGCTTGGAAAATCCCTTATTTTGGCTGCTGATCCCTTATTTTCGAGGCTGCTGGTCCCTTATTTTCAAATCTGTAAGTTGACAGCTATGAGTTGCAAGCAAATTGACAAGCTCTGTGACCTCTAAAAATGACAGGGCGGTTTGCTCAGACATACAGTAAAAGGAATGTAAGGAACAAGCTTCAAATAGCCTTTGCCCTGCCCTTACACTCCCAGTATATTTCTATTTTTACTTAAAAATAATAATAAAAAACCGTAATTTTTACAGCCCACGTACTCCTGAGCAAACAGGCATAAGGTTGCAAATATAAAACTATATGATTACGACAGGACTGGGATTTCCTTCAAACGCTGCCTCTGCAAAGACAGACTTGATTTCAAAGAAATATTTTTGCGAAACAAAATAAATGCAAATAGGGAAAAGGGAAAATGGTCGTTTGTTATCCACCCTTTGTATTACCATCGTTTCCAAACATCCCTCTAATAGTATATAAAGTTATAACTTGTTTCCGTGTAAAAGGTCTGCATTTGCAAAAAAAATTGAAATTTTTTGCAGGTTTTTGCGCTGGGAGGCTGAAGAGACTACAATACCCAGAATGCACCGCGGGACAACTCTCCCCAGCACACGCACCCCGCCCCTCTCCCAGTCGTTTAAGCCTCCTGCCTCTCTCCCTCCTGATTAGTCTCCCCAAGCTCTGACGTCATAGACCCATGTGGGATCCGGCTTCGCTGATTGGCTACCTCGCCTGCCCCGCTGCAGCCAATCAGCGGAAGCCTACAGTAGCAGAAGCTCAGAAAGGCAATTTAAGGTGGAACGGAATTTCCCCTTTCCACTTAGCCGGTGCTATTTTAATAAAAAGTATCTCCTGTTATACTGTGTATATAAATATATATGTTTAAATAAACTCTTTGCAGACGTTGTGTGGGACAACACTGGGGTTTTATTTCTTTATTCGGTGAAATGTATACCCCTCTTGATTGTGAAAATAAATAAGGCACTTTACCAAGAAAAAGATAAAATAGCAGTAGTCTGAGTTACTGTATGATGTGGAATTACAAGAGTCTCTGCCCCAATCAGCTTACAAAACCAGCTCCTTCTTTTCAACGCGTGAACTTAAAAAATCCCGAAAATATTCTTCCCACTAACCAAAGAAGAGCACAAAGCCTTTCTCAGTCCGGTGCCTTCAAGATGCATAGATGCTGCTGTCCAGTTGAATGTTCAGGGGAGACAAGAGAAAGTTAGTCTGTGGAACTCTCTCCCACTGGATTAGGAGGATTAGGCAAAATCATGGCGGACATGTCGTTGGGTGGCTACAAGCCACAACGGCTCCGCTCTGCTTCCATGGCCAGAGACGGCGATACTTCTGAATTCTTGTTGCCGGAAAATTGCTTTTGGGCTCAGATCCTGGGTCCAAGAAGAATCTAGTCAGCCTCTGTGAGACAAGGCATGCTGAATTAAATGGCCCGTCGGCCCGATCCCAGCAAGTTCTTCCTTTGTTCTTCTGCTCTTAAGAGTTCAAATAAGTTAGTCACGGTGTAAAGGGACGCCTGACCATTAGGTCCAGTCGTGGCCGACTCTGGGGTTGCGGCGCTCATCTCACTTTATTGGCCGAGGGAGCCGGCGTACAGCTTCCGGGTCATGTGGCCAGCAGGACTAAGCCGCTTCTGGCAAACCAGAGCAGCGCACGGAATCTGGCTGATTCCTGTTTGAACCCGAGGCTCCGGCTGTGAGGGGAAGAGGTTGCAGGCTGTTAAAGGCGGTGAGCTGGAGAGAGAGAGTGCCGGAGCACGACGGCTGGTTTCTGTTTGAACCCGAGGCTCCGGCTGTAGTAGAAGCTTGTTGCATATATGAGTCGATACACCACAGATCCTTATGAAGTCCTTATGAAGTGCTGCTGTACATCTGTTAATTTCCCAGATTTTTTTGGGGGGGGGTTGCAAAGAAAGCTCAACAACTTTTGCATCCGGATTTCCCCTTTTTGACACATGGCAACCCTAACTTACGACACCCAGTCGCGACCTATTCCCAAAAGGAAACAAAAGGTCTCCTGGAGTCCGGCGCTGCTCAGAAATTGGGGAGGTGGGCAAAAATTGTTGTTGTTTAGTCATTTAGTCGTGTCCGCCTCTTTGTGACCCCCTGGACCAGAGCACGCCAGGCCCTCCTGTCTTCCACTGCCTCCCGCAGTTTGGTCAAACTCATGCTGGTAGCTTTGAGGACACTGTCCCACCATCTCGTCCTCTGTCGTCCCCTTCTCCTTGTGCCCTCCATCTTTCCCAACATCAGGGTCTTTTCTAGGGAGTCTTCTCTTCTCCTGAGGTGGCCAAAGTCTTGGAGCCTCAGCTTCAGGATCTGTCCTTCCAGTGAGCACTCAGGGCTGATTTCCTTCAGAATGGAGAGGTTTGATCTTCTTGCAGTCCATGGGACTCTCAAGAGTCTCCTCTAGCACCAGAATTCAAAAGCATCCATTCTTCGGCAATCAGCCTTCTTTATGGTCCAGCTCTCACTTCCATACATCACTACTGGGAAAACCATAGCTTTAACTATACGGACCTTTGCTGGCAAGGTGATGTCTCTGCTTTTTAAGATGCTGTCTAGGTTTGTCTTTGCTTTTCTCCCAAGAAGCAGGGGTCTTTGAATTTTGCGGGGGGAAATAAAAAGGTAAAGGTACCCCTGCCCATACGGGCCAGTCATGTCCGACTCTAGGGTTGTGCGCTCATCTCGCTTAAGAGGCCGGGGGCCAGCGCTGTCCGAAGACACTTCTGGGTCATGTGGCCAGCGTGACGAAGCTGCTCTGGCGAGCCAGCACCAGCGCAGCGCACGGAAATGCCGTTTACCTTCCCGCTATAAAGCGGTACCTATTTATCTACTTGCACTTAAGGGTGCTTTCGAACTGCTAGGTGGGCAGGAGCTGGGACCGAAAGATGGGAGCTCACCCCGCCGCGGGGATTCGAACCGCCGACCATACAATTGGCAAGTCCTAGGCACTGAGGTTTTACCCACAGCGCCATGCCAGCGGCCTGTGAGATCTGGCGTCCTGTGGTCACCTGGGAAGCCAGCAAACAGCATCCGACCACTAGAACAACACCCTCCCCTCCTGCGGTCCTCAGCTCTAACCACTAGCCGCTACTGCCTCCCTCCCAGAAAGCGTGATAAGCCGCAGCGGTTTGGAAGCTCGTCATTCTTCGGTTTGGAAGATCCACCTTAAGCTTCGCGTTTGAAAGATCATCTTCCCCTGGGCTCGCAATAGCAGCTCCTTTTGCAGACAGGGACTGCTGTTGAAATCCGGCCAGATTTTCGCCTGACCTTCTGTTTGCGTTCTCCCTCTCCAGCTCCCTTCCCTCCACGCACCCCACCCCGGCCAGCCGGGCTCCCACCCCCGACAAAAAACCTCCAAACATCTCCTCCCTTTTCTTTCCAACAATTGCACAAAATCTCCTTTTGCTCCCACCCCAGTGAGTCTCCCGACCCCCACATTCCAATGGGGGCGAAATTTCCTCCTCTGCTACTTCCAGCCTTCGCAAAGGAAATACTGTTTTTTGGCACGGTTTTCTTTTAAGGGATATAATTCTTTTTAATTGATTAAAAGGGGAAAAAACCCAACAACCCTCTACTTAGATCTGTGGAGCTTCGAAACGGGGGGGGGAGTTTTCTCTCTCTCCCCCCACCTTTTGCTTTTCGAGTTATTTCCCCCCTGGATAATCTGAAAGAAGAAAAAAAGGAGTCTCTCCTTTCTGCTCGGGTGGGTTTTTGGGTTTTTTTGGAGGGGGGGTTTATCCCCCAGGATGTATCCACAAGGACGGCATGCTGTAAGTATCAATATTTGGGGTGTTGTTTTATTGGGGGGGGGTTGTTGTTTGAAGGAACATGCCAAAATGTCGTGAGAAATCTGGGGAAATAATTCAAAGCAATAGCTTTTGGTGAAAGAATCTGGGTTTTTGTGTTTTTGGAGGGGGGGGGAGAAGGGGGTTTAAACTGTGCCACGATTTTAAACCTTTGCAGGTTAAAAAACCAAGTAGACCCTGAAACCCTAGGCATCTTTACTCAGAAGTAAGTCTGTGTTGAAGGGGGCTCCTCGCTCGGGAAACCTGTGCAGAAACCTTGGTTTGAGAAGATGAATTACACCTTGAAATCCTATTGCTTCTCTGATATACTGGATAGCAGAGGCAGTTTTGCCTCCCAACCCATAATTATGGATTAATGTTGTGCTTAGAGTGTTGCTGTTGTGTCTTTTTGCACGGTATATTTTTCTCCAATGGGGTCCTCCCCAAACGAATTAGGGATGTTTCAATTTGCAGTTTAAAATGCAAAAATAGAGGGGGGAAATTTAGCGTTGTTTGGGGGACAGGGTCTGGCGACAAACTGAATGCGAGCCGCTAGCTGCAAGGAGCGGCGACTCACTCAGGGGTGCAGCAGGGAACCTCGCTTCCAGGTAGACATTCCTGCTGCCTCATTTGCTTCAGCGGGGGTTCCTTGATCCGGGCGTGCCTGGCGAATGGCCGTGGCCGAATTAGCTTCTCCCTGCTGAGGCTGGTTGGCAGGAACAGGGACTCACCGAGAGAAGCGGCAGGCAGCCTCTCCCGAGGGCAGCTCTTAAAGCCGAGTCTGTGCTGTGGGCCCAGTTCAGAACAACTCATGGGCGCAGAAATAAGTTGACCCGAAATGAACTTCCTGGGTTTTCTTCTTATGATGCGCTTTGCTTTTTTTTAATCTTGCATTTTTATGTTGCGAAAGGCTCCAAGATCTTAATAATAAATAGTGCAGAGTGGAACCCTGATCTCTCAAGTCCTAGCCTGACGCTCTAACCACTGCACAACCACTGCCTCTTTGTCCGAAAGAGAGATGTTTTGGAATATCTCTCTCTCATACACACAAATTGTGGGGTCTTCCTGCCCTACATAACTTTTGGGCACCGTAACTTTTTCGGACATGGTTTTCCAGCTGCCAAGGGGACGGCACTCTTACCATGCTCAGGGGCCGTTCTCCTCCGCAGGTGTCTCCCTGGGAATGGCTTGAGGGGAAGGCAGCGAAACTGGTTGGGCTTTCAATACCCAAAGGGGTTTCTGCAACCCCCCCCAAGCCCGTGAACAAGTTGCAGATTTCGGTTAAGCGTTAGGAAAAGGTTATTTGGCAAGGGGGTCCATGCCCTAGAGAGGTGGGGTCCATCCCTCGCTGGAGGAGTTGAAGGAGGCTACAAGCTGTCAGGGAACTGCGAGCTTTTGGCGTTTCCTCCCTTGACCCGGGTTTGGGGTTGGACTAGATGACCCCTAAGGACCCTCTTCCCACTTTTACGAGCCCACTGATATTTCAGAAGCGTCTCCGAGGCTTCTTCCTCAAACGTGAGGAAGGAACCAGGCTGGGAGTCGTGGGTCCCCAGCAAACTAATGTGCTGAGGAGGGAGAGAGCAAGATCTGGAAACCAAGCTGGATGAGGAACAGTCGAAGGAGCTAAGAGTACGTATAGCCTGGAGACTGAGAGGAGATAGGGTAAAGGTAAAGGTAAAGGGACCCCTGACCATTAGGTCCAGTCATGGCCGACTCTGGGGTTGCGGCGCTCATCTTGCTTTATTGGCCGAGGGAGCTAGCGTACAGCTTCCGGGTCATGTGGCCAGCAGGACTAAGCCGCTTCTGGCGAACCAGAGCAGCGCACGGAAACGCCGTTTACCTTCCCGCCGGAGTGGTACCTAGTTATCTACTTGCACTTTGACGTGCTTTCGAACTGCTAGGTGGGCAGGAGCAGGGACCGAGCAACGGGAGCTCACCCCGTCGTCGCGGGGATTCGAACCGCCGACCTTCTGATCGGCAAGTCCTAGGCTCTGTGGTTTAACCCACAGCGCCACCCCCGTCCCTTCAAATATCTTCAAGTATCTGAAGCACTGTCGCGTGGAAGATGGAGGCAGCTTGGTTCCTCTCGCTCCAGGGGGTCAGACGTGAACCACTGGGTTCAAGTTGATGGCAAGGAGATTCCGACTGAACATCAGAAACAACTTTGGGTGCTAATAGTTGTTCAGCTGTGGAACGGGCTCTCTCAGAAGCTGGTTGGTGGTTTCTAAGCAGAGATTGGGTTGCTGTCTGTCAGTGATTCTATAGCTGAGATTCCTGGGGTTTGGACTTAGATTACGGTTTGCCACACAGTGGTACTTTGGTTCTCAAACTTAATCCGCTCCGGAAGTCCGTTCCAAAACCAAAGCATTCCAAAACCAAGGCGCACTTTCCCATAGAAAGTAATGCGAAACAGATTAACCCGTTCCAGACTTTTAAAAACAACCCCCAAAACAGCAACGTAACATGAACTTTGCTATCGAACGAGACCATCGATTCATAAAATGAAAGCGATAAACAATGTACTGCAGTCACACAATCAATCCGTCAGTAGCTGAACTGGGTTCCACACAGTTCCAAACAAAAAGAGCCGCAAAAACGCAAAATAAATAGCAAAAACAGACCGACCTCAGCGTAACACTCAAATTGGAAGCGTTAAACTCAGAACGGAGCATGTTCGACTTACGGAAAAAGTTCACAAACCGGAACACTTCCTTCCGGGTTTGCAGTGTTTGGGTTCCAAGTTGCTTGAGTACCTAGGCATTTGAGAACCAAGGTACCGCTGTATTCCCAAAAGTGAAAACCCATAAATCCAGGCCTTTTGCAGATTCAGAAAAAATGGTACCCGAAGGTCATTTCGCTGCCTGAATCCCGGACGTGTCCAAGATAAACCCGGACTTATGGCAGCTCAAGAATAGATGGTCCATGATTCTGTGATTCCAGAGGACGTATTTTGTCTATATGCAAGGCGATGGGGATAGTTTCTAACACGGCGTTATTTGATCATTCTTTTCTCCCTGCCTCGTTCCTGCTCTTTTGCTCCTCTCCTGCAAAGTCCGGACAGCCTTTCAAGTTCTCGGTTTTGGAAATCTGCGACCGGATCAAAGAAGAGTTCCAGTTCCTACAGGCTCAGTATCACAGGTATTTGCAGGGAAGGAAAGGAAAAAAAGAGTGATGGCCGCCAGCTGTGCCGGCTAAAGTGGAGCTTCAGAGTTCAGGGGCAGTCTACCTCTGAACACAACCTTGCATTTCCGCAGGGCGATTTTGGAGGATCCATTCCTTCCTTCCTTGGACGTTGGATCGCCATCTGTTAGGGATGCTTTGGCTGAGATTCCTGCATTGCAGTGGGGGTTGGACTAGATGATTTTATTGGGGGGGGTGTCTCCTACGATTCTACATGCTTTGCTTTATTATTTATTGGTCTCCTTTTATGGGTGGGATGTGTTAGACCACCCTTTTATAATAATAATAATATAATAATAATTTATTATTTATACCCCACCCATCTGGCTGGGTCCCCCCAGCCACTCTGGGCGGCTTCCAACAAAACACTAAAATACAATAACCTATTAAACATTAAAAGCTTCCCTAAACAGGGCTGCCTTTAGATGTCTTCTAAAAGTTTGGTAGTTCTTTTTCTCTTTGACATCTGATGGGAGGGCGTTCCACAGGGCGGATGCCACTACCCAGAAGGCCCTCTGCCTGGTTCCCTGTAGCTTTGCTTCTTGCAATGAGGGAACCGCCAGAAGGCCCTCGGCGCTGGACCTCAGTGTCCGGGCAGAACGATGGGGGTGGAGATGCTCCTTCAGGTATACTGGGCCGTTTAAGGCTTTAAAGGTCAGCACCAACACTTTGAATTGCGCTCGGAAACGTACTGGGAGCCAATGCAGATCTCTCAGGACCGGAGTTATATGGTCTAGGCGGCCGCTCCCAGTTCCCAGTCTAGCTGCCGCATTCTGGATTAATTGTAGTTTCCGGGTCGCCTTCAAAGGTAGCCCCACATAGAGCGCATTGCAGTAGTCCAAGCAGGAGATAACCAGAGCATGCACCACTCTGGTGAGACAGTCTGCGGGCAGCGAGGGTCTCATCCTGCGTACCAGATGGAGCTGATAAACAGCTGCCCTGGATACAGAATTGACCTGCGCCTCCATGGACAGCTGTGAGTCCAAAATGACTCCCAGGCTGCGCACCTGGTCCTTCAGGGGCACAGTGACCCCATTCAGGACCAGGGAGTCCTCCACACCCGCCCGCCTCCTGTCCCCCAAGAACAGTACTTCTGTCTTGTCAGGATTCAACCTCAATCTTATGAATCTTATGGAACCTCAATTTTATGGATCCAAATGCTTCTAGCCTTTTATCATTCTAGTTTTGATTTGATTTTATTTTTGCATTTTGTTGCAAGTCACTTTGAGGTTCTGTTCCGTTATAAACAACAACGGTTCACAAGTCCAATTAATCGTCGCTGCCAATCTATATTGGACTTCTAAAAAATGGCTTCGATTTTTTTAATTATTATTATTCAAAGTTATAACAAGACATATTATCCAAAAACATATCCTTATCCCCCCCCCATTTTTCCTCCCTCCCCCCCACAGACCCCCACCCTCACCCCAACCCCCGACTTCCCTCAGTTCCAGTCTTTGGTTTCTCCAATAATGCTGTTTTCTGCATGTTACAAAGTTCTATAGATCCTCAAACTGTTTAGCTGATTATTATCAGTAAAAAAAATGGTGAATGCTTATTCAAAACCTACCAAGGAGTCCAGTTCGCTTTGTTGCATCTTCAGATACTTTGCGAAAGGTTCCCATTCATCCTTAAAATCACAGTTATCCTTTTCCCGTAGCTTATATGTCAATTTTGCCAGTTCGGCATAGTCCATCAATAGTCCATCAATTTTTCTTGCCATGATTCTTTAGTTGGGGTTTCTTCAGTCTTCCATCCTTTTTTCCAGGTTAAGGTTTTCTCGCTGCCTTGAACTTTTGAGACAGGAAGTCTGCATTCTGAATCTCCATTTGTTTTCTAAACTTATGTCCCAGTTTTCCTCCAGGGATATGTGGTTATTCCACCCAGTTTTACCTCCCAAAGACCCTGAGAAATAGGTTAGAACTGGTCATCCCAGGACTGACTTTTGACCCAAACATACCAGTTTCTCAATCTTTTGCCGCAGCTTGGATCAGGCCACAACCCAGCGGGTTAAACTGAGAGACGGCGTCTAGCCCAGTGAGCTTTGTGGCTGAGTGGGAGGATTTGAACCCAAGTCCCAGTCCAACGCAGTGGTCCCCAACGTGGGTGCTAGCACCCCCTGGAGGCAGATTACCTGGGGGGCGCTAAGAGTCGGGTTTGTGTGTGTAAATACCATATTTTTTGCTCTATAAGACTCACTTTTTCCCTCCTAAAAAGTAAGGGGAAATGTGTGCGCGTCTTATGGAGCGAATTCAGGCTGCGCAGCTATCCCAGAAGCCAGAACAGCAAGAGGGATTGCTGCTTTCACTGCGCAGCGATCCCTCTTGCTGTCCTGGCTTCTGAGATTCAGAATATTTTTTTTCTTGTTTTTCTCCTCCAAAAACTAGGTGCGTCTTATGGTCTGGTGCATCTTATAGAGCGAAAAATATGGTAACCACCCGACTTTGTAAATCTGGTATCGCTGACTCCAGTTCATCCATTTTGCTCAATTAATTAAACTGAATAGTTTTAATTGAACTTTGAATAAATGTGCAATTAATTGCCAGGGCTTTGAATTTCGTCGCGTTATTATCTGCCTTCGTGAAAACCGCTGTTCCGGATAACAGGGCACTGGGGGATACTAGGGAACCGGGGGTGAGTTTATGGAAACCAGGGCAGGCGGTGGCCTCAAATAAAATTGGGGACCGCTGCTCCAACCACTAGGCTGCAGAGGCGAAGCAGGCAGGGTCTGCAGCAAAATGTTGCAGCACGTCCTCGTCTCCTAGAGCGTGTGTGTCTTCCGAGTTCCGGCCAGCCGCAATCCTTTCCGGGATACGGAGACATAAGTGTTTTGTTTTTCCTTTTCAAAAGGCACTCAGGATCCCGTGACTATAGAAAAAGGCATGTTGCCACTGAGATCGTGCATATATAATCTCCCGCTCTCAATTTTATTTTTCGTTGTTCCACAAACTCCCTACCCGTATTGGGGATTAGATGCAAGAGGCATTTTCTCGTCTCCTCGTGTGTTCCTTTCATTTCTCTCTCCCCCCCCGCCCCCCCCATATTCCCCTCCTCTTCTCACCGTCCCTCCACCCTGTCTAAATTTCCGATCTTGGGGGAAATGTCAAAAACTTCACTTGGGTGTCATACCCAGCACTGAGAACCCCACAGTCATTTTGCATGCGGTCTTTGGTTGTTTGGGGGAAGAATTTGGGGGCTGGGGAGCGAGGGTCTCCCCCCAAAAAAAAAACACAGTGTGGAGGTTGCAAATAACGCTCTCTTTTTCTGCAGCTTGAAGTTGGAATGTGAGAAACTGGCTAGCGAGAAGACAGAAATGCAGAGGCATTATGTGATGGTAAGAGCTGCTGTTTGTTTCTTTGTTTGTTTGTTATATTGTTGGCATCCGTCTGTCTCGGAACATTGCAGCCCAGAGTGGCTGGGGAAACCCTGCCAAATGGGCGGGGTATAAATATATTATTATTATTATTATTATTATTATTATTATTATTATTATTATTACAGTCATACCTCGGGTTACAGCTTGCATTTTTTCAGGTTACGGGCTTGCATTTTTTCAGGTTATTATCTATTACATCTTCCTTCCTTCCTTCCTTCCTTCCTTCCTTCCTTCCTTCCTTCCTTCCTTCCTCTCTTCCTTCTTCTTTCTTTCTTTCTTTCTTTCTTTCTTTCTTTCTTCCCTCCCTCCCTCCCTCCCTCCCTCCCTCCCTCCCTCCCTCCTTTCTCATCTTTCTATTCCTTCCTTCCTTCCTTCCTTCCTTCCTTCCTTCCTTCCTTCCTCTTTCTTTCTTTCTTTTTTTCTTCCCTCCCTCCCTCCCTCCCTCATCTTTCTTTTCCTTCCTTCCTTCCTTCCTTCCTTCCTTCCTTCCTTCCTTCCTTCCTTCCTCTTTCTTTCTTTCTTTCTTTCTTTCTTTCTTTCTTTCTTCTTTTCTTCCCTCCCTCCCTCCCTCATCTTTCTTTTCCTTCCTTCCTTCCTTCCTTCCTTCCTTCCTTCCTCTTTCTTTCCTCCCTCCCTCATCTTTCTTTTCCTTCCTTCCTTCCTCTTTCTTTCTTTCTTTCTTTCTTTCTTTCTTTCTTTCTTTTTTCCTTCCTTCCCTCCCTCCCTCCCTCCCTTCTTTCTCATCTTTCTTTTCCTTCCTTCCTTCCTTCCTTCCTTCCTTCCTTCCTTCCTTCCTTCCTCCCTTCCACCCTTCCTCCCTTCCGCCCTTCTTCCCTTCCTCTTTCTTTCCTCCCTCCCTCCCTCATCTTTCTTTCCTTTCCTCCCTCCCTCCCTCCCTCCCTCCATCCCTCCATCCTTCTTTTCCTTCCTTCCTTCTTTCTTTCCTTCCTTCCTTCCTTCCTTCCTTCCTTCCTCCCTCCCTCCCTCCCTCCCTCCCTCCCTTACCGGTATTTGTTCTTGATCTGTTTCAGTATTACGAGATGTCTTATGGCTTGAACATCGAGATGCATAAGCAGGTATGCGACTTTTGGGTTCCTCTGGAGGAGGAGATGGGAACTGTACACTCCTTGGGGCAGAGACCTCTGATTTATTTATTTAATGGCGTCTCACACACAGAGACAGATGTTTCAGGCTTTGTTTTCTGACTAGTGGCGAGGACTGAGGGCTTAAGAGGGAACAAGGGAGAGGCTGGGTTTCAAAGACCTCCAAATGGGGCTGTCATCATTGATATTTGATATGCATCCTACGGAAAATGACACGAGGTGGGGAGGGAAGCCACACATTTATTTTCCGGCGTAACAGATTTCCTTCTGGGGGTGTCCCATAGCCTTTCCTTCCACTGTCTGGGTGGTGGCGACCCCCCAAGCGAGGGATTTGCATGCTCAGGAACACTCTTGCCTATAGCATGCCCTCGCTTATTCCGGAGACGTGACCCCGGGCATTTATTAAAAACATGAATCCAGAGACTGAGCCCTGAATTTAAATTACATCCTTATGTCACCTCCAGCTGCTTTGGAATAAAACTCCATTCAGCCCCAGCCAGCACATGGGGTAAATTAAAATCAAATCAAATTAAAGAGCCCCTCCAGAGTGGTGTCGTTGCATTTTATTTTATTTTATTATTTTATTTTGCATTGCATTGCATTGCATTGCAATTATATCCCGCTTTTTCCACCACATGCTTCAAAATGGTTCTCCCCCTTTCCTCATTTGATCCTCACAACGACCCTGTAAGGAAGGTTAGGCTGAGGGAAAGCAGAGATCCTCCCAAACACTTCTTGCAGCCGCGGAGGAAAGCAGGGTGGCGTTTAACCACCGGGAGACCGTCGCGGGCACAAACTATTATTTACGAGCGATACAAAGCGATGTCTCGGGAGAGGCCAGGAGCAGTCTGCCTGACCTAACCACTTTTAGCTTGGGCTCCATGATCACTGCAGATGGTGACAGCAGTCACGAAATTAAAAGACGCCTGCTTCTTGGGAGAAAAGCAATGACAAACCTAGACAGCATCTTAAAAAGCAGAGACATCACCTTGCCAACAAAGGTCCGTATAGTTAAAGCTATGGTTTTCCCAGTAGTGATGTATGGAAGTGAGAGCTGGACCATAAAGAAGGCTGATCGCCAAAGAATGGATGCTTTTGAATTCTGGTGCTGGAGGAGACTCTTGAGAGTCCCATGGACTGCAAGAAGATCAAACCTCTCCATTCTGAAGGAAATCAGCCCTGAGTGCTCACTGGAAGGACAGATCCTGAAGCTGAGGCTCCAGTACTTTGGCCACCTCATGAGAAGAGAAAACTCCATGGAAAAGACCCTGATGCTGGGAAAGATGGAGGGCGCAAGGAGGAGGGGACGACAGAGGACGAGATGGTGGGACAGTGTTCTCGAAGCTACCAGCGTGAGTTTGACCAAACTGCGGGAGGCAGTGGAAGACAGGAGTGCCTGGCATGCTCTGGTCCAGGGGGTCACGAAGAGTTGGACACGACTAAACGACTAAACAACAACAACCGCTTTTAGCATGCAGAGATAGCTAACGTTCTTGGTTTCTTTCCAGCAAGGGAAGAGTCGGGGAGGGGAAATCTTAAGGCACGAAAATCTTCCAGGCCTCTGTATTCTGTGTGTTGATCCATCAGAAGTCTCTCTCTCTCTGGTTTCCCCAGATCTCCCCGCCCCGCTTGTAATTTGCTTCCTGTCTCTGGGTTTATCAATCCAGGGCATCATGGGGGGGTTGGGAGCGGCTGCCTGGGAGAACAAGCTTGGCAAGGTGCCCGGGGAAAATGGCAAGGCTGCCAGCCGTCCTGTGTGTTCATTTGCTTGGGAGAAGACAGGGAGCCTCGGAGCGAAAGTCACTTGTTTGCTTGTTGCTTCCTGGCCAATGCAGTGGTACCTCAGGTTACATACGCTTCAGGTTACATATGCTTCAGGTTACATACGCTTCAGGTTACATACGCTTCAGGTTGCAGACTCTGTTAACCCAGAAATAGTACCTCGGGTTAAGAACTTTGCTTCAGGATGAGAACAGAAATCGTACTCCCGCGGCGTGGTGGCAGCGGGAGGCCCCATTAGCTAAAGGTTAAGAACACTTTCAGGTTAAGAACAGACCTCCAGAACGAATTAAGAACTTAACCCGAGGTACCACTGTATATTTCCCCCCCTTCTTCTCCTTGCAAATCTAGAGAGGTATGTTAGGAGGCAAGCTGTTTTTGCAGCAGCCGCGACTGGCATCCGTCAGGGATGCTGGGGCTGGAGAAAACGAGAGGTGGGGCAACGTGGTGTTGTTTTTTAATATTTTATTTTTCATTTTTTAACAATGTCCTATACATTTAAATAGGGATGCGGGTGGCGCTGTGGGTTAAACCACAGAGCCTAGGACTTGCCGATCAGAAGGTCGGCAGTTCGAATCCCCGCGACGTGGTGAGCTCCCATTGCTTGGTCCCAGCTCCTGCCAACCTAGCAGTTCGAAAGCACGTCAAAGTGCAAGTAGATAAATAGGTACCACTCCAGCGGGAAGGTAAACGGCGTTTCCGTGTGCTGCTCTGGTTCGCCAGAAGCGGCGTAGTCCTGCTGGCCACACGACCTGGAAGCTGTACACCGGCTCCCTCGGCCAATAAAGCGAGATGAGCACAGCAACCTTCTGATCGGCAAGTCCTAGGCTCTGTGGTTTAACCCACAGCGCCACCTGCGCCCCTTATAATCCCCATGTTACACCCCCCCAAACTACATCACTCATACATCATGAAAGGGGAGGTCTGGTGGCAGTAATCTGAGCATCCTGGACCCTGCCCCATGGTTCTCCTTGCCCTCCACCAAACACCCATCAAGTGAAACAAAAGAGATATTTACATTTCACTGTTTCCCAGCCAAGTTCATCACACCCTTTTGTCTTCATCTGGGTTTGTTATTTCTGGAATGGCTACCTGTCTGGCACTCAGGTATCAGGATGCCAGGGATTATCACTCAGGCAGAGGGGCTGCTGAGGAGCTGAGCTCACATGTCTATATGAATTTCTGAAGTTTTCCCAGTGAGCCAGTACAGAGATACACTGATCAGTGAATTCTTACATTTGGTATCGTGCAGCAGAGGCCCTTTGAATAGACAGGAAGAAACTGTGATGAAGTGTTTTGTGGGGACAAATCACAAAAGTCACAAAAGCGATTGTGCTGGTTTTGGTAGTGGGCTGCATGTACATGATATCTGCTGGAGGGGCAAACCCTCCAACCTATACATAAATTCCTGCAACAGCTTCAACTCTGATGTGACTGAGACCACCGTCTCTTTCGTTTTCCAGGCGGAGATTGTTAAACGACTCAGCGCTATTTGCGCCCAAATCATCCCCTTCCTGACGCAAGAGGTAAAAGAAATTTGTTTGTGTTTCATATCGAAAGCAGTTAGCAATGACAAAACCTCAAACTGCCCTCGGCAGACTGAGGAATGGTTCGCCCCCAGGGCCGGATTTAGGTTCAATGCGGCCCTCAGCTACTGAAGGTAATGGGCCCCTTTATATATCCAGCTGTCCTTTGTCAACACAAATTTTCGCTATTTTTCGTGATCGGTATATGCTATATGGAGGGACGCGGGTGGCACTGTGGGTTAAACCACAGGGCCTAGGACTTGCCGATCAGAAGGTCGGCGGTTCGAATCCCCGCGACGACAGGGTGAGCTCCCATTGCTCGGTCCCAACCTAGCAGTTTGAAAGTGCAAGTAGATAAATAGGTACCGCTCCAGCGGGAAGGTAAACGGCATCTCCATGCGCTGCTCTGGTTCACCAGAAGAGGCTTAGTCCTGTTGGCCACATGACCCGGAAGCCGTACGCCGGCTCCCTTGGCCAATAAAGCGAGATGAGCGCCGCAACCCCAGAGTTGGCCACGACTGGACCTAAACAGTCAGGGGTCCCTTTACCTTTACCTATATGCTATATGGTCATTTATGGACCTCATAGGTATCTCAAGCCATTTGCTCATGTTGCCATGCAACCAGTCCATGCAGAATGTCGGCACCCTATATATAGAAAGGAGCAAACCAGGGATATTTTGGGGAGCAGGCGGGGGCCATGATTTACATCAGAGGAGCCGACACAACACAAAACATTGTTGCTGTATGTAGGTTTTGTTTTATTTGCTTTTTATCTTTTATATTTTATATCTTATATTTTCGAAATGTACATCCAGGTTTTCCCCCTTTAAAATATTATCGAGAGAGGAACAAAGACTTCCCTAAATTTCCTGATGTGTATTTTTTTCTCCTTCCAGCACCAACAGCAGGTGTTGCAAGCTATGGATCGGGCAAAGCAGGTGACGATGGGAGAGCTGAACAGCATTATTGGGGTGAGTGGCCGGATCAGACTAAAGGCTGTCTCTTTCCTGTTTGCAATTCATTTGTCTTTGCAAGGAGTTCTCCTTGGAGCAGCTCCTCTCTTGCAAAGCTGCTCTTCTTGCTGGGCCATCTCATCTCTTGCAAAGCTTATCTTGCTGAGGCAAAGAAGGCAGAGAATGGGCATTTAGGGATGCTTAGCTACCCGGAAGTAGACAAAAATCCCAAGAGAGGGAACTGGCACATCCGCAATGGGCTAGGAGAAGAATAGCAGTTTTATTTCCTTTATTTATTTCATAATAATAATAATAATAATAATAATAATAATAATAATAATAATAAATTTTATTTATATCCCGCCCTCCCCAGCCGAAGCCGGGCTCAGGGCGGCTAACAACAATCAAATAATCCAACATTCTAAAAATATTTCATTATAAAAATTAATTAAAATCAAGTTGATGGCAACCATTAAGCAAAATTCTGTGCAGGTTGCCAGAGGAGGGAGTCAGGCTGCGCCCTGACCAAAGGCCTGGTGGAATAGCTCTGTCTTGCAGGCCCTGCGGAAAGATGTCAAGTCCCACAGGGCCCTAGTCTCTTGTGGCAGAGCGTTCCACCAGATTGGAGCCGCAGCCGAGAAGGCCCTGGCTCTAGTTGAGGCCAGCCTAACCTCTCTGAGGCCTGGGACCTTCAGGATGTTTTTATTTGCAGACCGTAGGTTTCTCTGTGGGGCATACCAGGAGAGGCGGTCCCGTAGGTACGAGGGTCCTAGGCAGTATAGGGCTTTAAAGGTT
The DNA here is from genome assembly GCF_964270895.1 of Podarcis filfolensis. NCBI lineage: Eukaryota > Metazoa > Chordata > Lepidosauria > Squamata > Lacertidae > Podarcis > Podarcis filfolensis. Next base: position 8,623,759 of record NC_139622.1, read on the forward strand.
AAAACCAGCACCTTAAGCCTGATCCTGTACTCCACCGGGAGCCAGTGCAGCTGGTATAGCACCGGATGAATGTGGTCTCGCAGCGAGGATCCCGTAAGGAGTCTCACCGCGGCATTCTGCACCCGCTGGAGTTTCTGGGTCAGTCTCAAGGGCAGCCCCACATAGAGCGAGTTACAATAATCCAGTCTGGAGGTGACCGTCGCGTGGATCACAGTGGCTAGGTCAGGGCGAGAGAGATAAGGGGCCAACTGCTTAGCTTGGCGGAGATGAAAAAATTCATATATACCACTTGATGGCAGGAGAAATGTTGACAGCAGGAATTTCAAATGTCCGGAAACCAGACTAAAAACAGATTATAATAATTGATTATTTATATCCCTCCCGTCCCCAGCCACTCTGGGCGGTTCCCAACAGAACACTAAAAACCACAATAAAAGAGCAAACATTATGGCTCTATCCAGTTGCTTGAAACGACAGGAGTGGAAATAATAATAATAATTTATCATTTATACCCCGCCCATCTGGCTGGGTTTCCCCAGCTACTCTGGGCAGCTCCCAACAGAATATTAAAAACACGATAAAATATCAAACATTTAAAATTTCCCAAAACAGGGTTGCCTTCAGATGTCTTCAAAAAGTCAGGTAGTTGTTTATTTCCGTGACATCTGGTGGGAGGGTGTTCCACAGGGCGGGCGCCACCACCGAGAAGGCCCTCTGCCTGGTTCCCTGCAACCTCACTTCTCGCAGGGAGGGAACTGCCAGAAGGCCCTCAGAGCTGGACCTCAGTGTCCGGGGTGAACGATGGGGGTGGAGATGCTCCTTCGGGTATACTGGGCCATTTAGGGCTTTCAAGGTCAGCACCAACACTTTGAATTGTGCTCGGAAACGTACTGGGAGCCAATGTAGGTCTTTCAGGACCGGTGTTATGTGGTCTTGGCGGCCGCTCCCAGTCCCCAGTGTAGCTGCCGCATTCTGGATTAGTCACAGTTTCCGGGTCACCTTCAAAGGTAGCCCCATGTAGAGCGCATGGCAGTAGTCCGAGTGGGAGATAACCAGAGCATGCACTACTCTGGCCAGACAGTCTGCGGGCAGGGAGGGTCTCATCCTGCGTCCCAGATGGAACTGCCCAGGACACAGAATTGACCTGCGCCTCCATGGACAGCTGTATGTCCAGAATGACTCCCAGGCTGCGCACCTGGTCCTTCAGGGGCACGGTTACCCCATTCAGGACCAGGGACTCCGCCCTTCTTGCCGCTACCACCTCCAGTGACAGAATTGGATCCCGGAGCGACCCCAAGCTGCAATCCTGTTCCTTCGGGGACAGCGCAGCCCAAGCCAGAGTACCGTATTTTTCGCTCTATAAGACGCCCCAGACCACAAGTCGCAGGAGGAAAACAAGAGGAAAAAATATTCTGAATCTCAGAAGCCAGAACAGCAAGAGGGATCGCTGCGCAGTGAAAGCAGCAATCCCTCTTGCTGTTCTGGCTTCTGGGATAGCTGCGCAGCCTGCATTCGCTCCATAAGACGCACACACATTTCCCCTTACTTTTTAGGAGGGGAAAAGTGAGTCTTATAGAGCAAAAGATACGGTAGGCACCCAGCCGGTTTCCCAAACCCTTCCCCGTCTTCAGGAGTTTCTCATTTTTTCTCCAGCAGCAGCAGCTCCAGAATCTCTCCCACCATGCTCCTCCCATCCCGCTGACCCCACACCCTTCGGGCCCACAAACCTCCAACTTGGTAGCAGTCAGCACCTCCTCTGGGCTCCTGGCGCTGTCCGGGGTGCTGGCAGCTCAGACAGCGCTGGCGGCGAAGGAGGAGAGGTCGTCTCGTGACTTGGAGAACCACCAAGGTAAGCGGGGAGGGTGCGTGCGTTCGAAGCAAGCTTGGCAGCCACAGGTTGGGCGAGGGTCTTGGGTTCAAATTCCCCACTGAAGCCCAGGGGGTGTGGGTTGTGCAGCTCAGGGGCTGTGCATATGCAGATTTAATAAGAGGAGCCTTCTGCATCCGTCCAACGGGGGACAAATCGAGTCCCATTCTCGCAGGGGCACCTCAAAGGAGCGAGATAATAAAAAGAACTGTGTTTTCGGAAGCTCTGTAACACGAACGCAGCCGGGCAGTGGGAGCTATCAGCCGCCAGTCCCGGCAGAATTCGAACCCAAGAGCACTCTCCCCTCCCACAATTGTGTTGTTGTTTAGTCCGACACTTCGTGACCCCCTGGACCAGAGCATGCCAGGCACTTCTGTCTTCCACTGCCCCCCGCAGTTTGGTCAAACTCATGCTGGTAGCTCCGAGAACACTGTCCCACCATCTCGTCCTCTGTTGTCCCCTTCTCCTTGTGCCCTCCATCTTTCCCAGCATCAGGGTCTTTTCCAGGGAGTCTTCTCTTCTCATGAGTCTTGGAGCCTCAGCTTCAGGATCTGTCCTTCCAGTGAGCACTCAGGGCTGATTTCCTTCAGAATGGAGAGGTTTGATCTTCTTGCAGTCCATGGGACTCTCCAGAGTCTCCTCCAGCACCACAATTCAAAAGCATCCATTCTCCGGCCATCAGCCTTCTTTATGGTCCAGCTCTCACTTCCATACATCACTACTGGGAAAACCATAGCTTTAACTATATGGGCCTTTGTTGGTAAGGTGATGTCTCTGCTTTTTACGATGCTGTCTAGGTTTGTCATTGCTTTTCTCCCAAGAAGCAGGCGTCTTTTAATTTCGTGGCTGCTGTCACCATCTGCAGTGATCATGGAGCCCAAGAAAGTAAAATCTCTCACTGCCTCCATTTCTTCCCCTTCTATTTGCCAGGAGGTGATGGGACCACAATTATACCCAGGCACATAACTTGTCTCCAACTGTGTTACAAGAGAGTAAGGAGAGCTTTCCTCTCTCTGTGCTCTCTGTGCTACGACTGACTTTGCAATACGTCTATCGTTTCTCTTCTCGTTTGCCTTTTTCCTCGTAAGCTAAAAAAGCCCCGAGTGCTGCGACCGCTCCTAACAAGGATAAAAGCCTCCTCTCTCCCCACTGGTGTTCACATTAAAAAGCATAAGGTCGGCCGATGGAAGAAATCTCTGCCCCAAAGCGCTTACAATCAAAGTGTGCTTTGTCTGATGGGCAAGAGGGATAGGAATACAGGTACTTCAAGCTTCTTTCCAGTTGTGGGTGAGAGACCTTTGCAGCGGGGTCTGCATGAGGGGTGCTCCTCTCGCACCCTCCGACCACCCACCCCCACCCAATCCCCCTCTTTCCACGCTGCAGCTGTTTCTTCAGGAGGAAACAGCCCAACTAATAATAATAATAACTTTGCTAATTAAGTGTCTCCAACACGCCGGGGAGACTGGCACTATTTTTGATCCGGGGAACAGCTGCGTGGTCCGGTGTGGCTAAACTCTAGCGTGGGCTGTTGATTTCTAAAATGAGAGGCGCAGCCTGATAGATTAAGGCTGTGGTCTGGGAGCCTTGCCAAGCCCCCCCCCCCCCACAGCTTGCAAATCCCAGATCCCTGCGCTGCTCTGGTTCACCAGAAGCAGCTTAGTCATGCTGGCCACATGACCCAGAAGCTTATACCTTTAAAGGTAAAGGGACCCCTGACCATTAGGTCCAGTCGTGGCCGACTCTGGGGTTGCGGCGCTCATCTCGCTTTACTGGCCGAGGGAGCCGGTGTACAGCGTCCGGGTCATGTGGCCAGCAGGACGAAGCAGCTTCTGGCGAACCAGAGCAGCGCACGGAAACGCCGTTTACCTTCCCGCTGGAGCGGTGCCTATTTATCTACTTGCACTTTGACGTGCTTTCGAACTGCTAGGTTGGCAGGAGCAGGGACCGAGCAACAGGAGCTCACCCTGTGGCGGGGATTCAAACCGCCGACCTTCCGATCGGCAAGTCCTAGGCTCTGTGGTTTAACCCACAGCGCCACCCGCGTCCCTATTCTGTGATTACCTACCCCCATAAGAACTATGCGCCCCTTGATTGTAAGACGACGACAACAAACAATAACTTCTCCAGGTGGTTTACCAGGAGACTAAAACAATACAGCGGTACCTTGGTTTACGAACTTAATTCGTTCTGGAAGTCCGTTCTTAAACCAAAGTGTTCTTAAACCAAGGCGTGCTTTTTCATAGCAGCGGGGGACTCAAGATTTTTTTTAATTGGCACTTATTATCATTATCATTAAAGGTAAAGGTAAAGGGACCCCTGACCATTAGGTCCAGTCGTGGCCGACTCTGGGGTTGCGGCGCTCATCTCGCTTTATTGGCCGAGGGAGCTGGCGTACAGCTTCCGGGTCATGTGGCCAGCAGGACGAAGCAGCTTCTGGCGAACCAGAGCAGCGCACGGAAACGCCGTTTACCTTGCCGCTGGAGCGGTGCCTATTTATCTACTTGCACTTTGACGTGCTTTCGAACTGCTAGGTTGGCAGGAGCAGGGACCGAGCAACGGGAGCTCACCCCGTCATTGCAGGGATTCGAACCGCCGACCTTCCGATCGGTAGCGCCACCCACGTCCCTCAATACATGCCTAATTTGCAAGATTTATGCGGGGAGGCGCGTAATCCTGCTTCTCTACCCCCGCCCCCCCCAAAGATAGATAGAATATAAAATCTCTGTGTTTACACCTCAGGTAGAAACCAATTTTAGGGAAATGCAGAGTTGAGGTTGAACCTGTCTAGACTTGTGGAGCAATGGGGGCAAGCGTGTGGAATCTGGAGTCGCCCCAGCTGGCTCTTAGAAGTGTGTGTTTTTGGGGGTGGGGCTCTCTCTCGCCCCCCCCTCCTTTGTTACAAATTGCTTTGCATGCAGGCTGTGATCAAAGCCAAATGTAGCCTAGAAAAGCTTTTTGGCAGGCTTGCATTGTGGGATTGCATCCAGCCCCCCCCCCCATTTTGGCAAATTTCCTCTCTGTTCTGGGTGGGTGGGAGGGAATAAAGGCCTTCTTTCTCTCTCTCTCTCTCTGTCTCTCTCCCTCCATACCGCTGCCTAATACATCTGTGTTGATTTCAAAAGCCGCCTGGGCACCTACGGCGAGGAGTCTCTTCCTCAGGCGACCGTGTTATCGATGCTTTTACAATAATAATAATATTTCCCCCCAAAAAAAGCTCAATGCGGCTGTGTCTACATGTGCAGAAGGAGAACGGGCTGCCTCGCTTCAGAGTTACAGGTCGGGGAGACCTCTCCCCCCTTCTGAAAAAGGAGAAAGGGGTGAACGACCACTCCCTGCAAGTAGACAGCCAGCATGTCAGGGATTATAAAGGTTCTAGCCAAGCCCGTTCTCTTTATTTTACCCATGCAAGGCAAAGTGCGGGACTCTCGTGTCTTCCAAAGAGGATTAGACAAATTTGGGGGGGTGGAGTGGGGGTGGGGGGGTCTGTTGACGGCTGCCAGCTGGGATGGTTTGGCTTCTGCCTCCACAGTCGGAGACATCGACTCTTCCAAAATCCATTTGCTGGAAACGGGCAAGAGGAGAGAGCGGCTTTTGTGCTTGTGGCTCTTTGCTGCAAACGGAAAAAGGCTCTCTGCACACACTGTTGTTATTGTTTAGTCGTGTCCGACTCTTCGTGACCCCCTGGACCAGAGCACGCCAGGCCCTCCTGTCTTCCACTGCTTCCCGCAGTTTGGTCAAACTCATGCTGGTAGCTCCGAGAACACTATCCCACCATCTCGTCCTCTATCGTCCCATTCTCCTTGCGCCCTCCATCTTTCCCAACATCAGGGTCTTTTCCAGGGAGTCTTCTCTTCTCCTGAGGTGGCCAAAGTACTGGAGCCTCAGCTTCAGGATCTGTCCTTCCAGTGAGCACTCAGGGCTGATTTCCTTCAGAATGGAGAGGTTTGATCTTCTTGCAGTCCATGGGACTCTCAAGAGTCTCCTCCAGCACCAGAATTCAAAAGCATCCATTCTTCGGCAATCAGCCTTCTTTATGGTCCAGTTCTCACTTCCATACATCACTACTGGGAAAACCATAGCTTTAAGTATACGGACCTTTGTTGGCAAGGTGATGTCTCTGCTTTTTACGATGCTGTCCAGGTTTGCCATCGCCTTTCTCCCAAGAAGCAGGCGTCTTTTAATTTTGTGACTGCTGTCACCATCTGCAGTGATCATGGAGCCCAATCACAACCTCCCCTCCCTCTCCGTTCACTTCCTTTAAAGGGTTAACAGCATCGCCCCCCCCCTTCTTCAGAGCTTCAAACATCAGGGTCTTTCCCAGGGAGTCTTATATCAACAACCTCAGATATGCAGATGACACAACCTTGATGGCAGAAAGTGAGGAGGAATTAAAGAAGCTTTTAATGAGGGTGAAAGAGGAGAGTGCAAAATATGGTCTGAAGCTCAACATAAAAAAACCCAAGATCATGGCCACTGGTCTCATCACCTCCTGGCAAATAGAAGGGGAAGAAATGGAGGCAGTGAGAGATTTTACTTTCTTCGGCTCCATGATCACTGCAGATGGTGACAGCAGCCACGAAATTAAAAGACGCCTGCTTCTTGGGAGAAAAGCAATGACAAACCTAGACAGCATCTTAAAAAGTAGAGACATCACCTTGCCAACAAAGGTCCGTATAGTAAAAGCTCTGGTTTTCCCAGTAGTGATGGATGGAAGTGAGAGCTGGACCATAAAGAAGGCTGATCGCCGAAGAATGGATGCTTTTGAGTTATGGTGCTGGAGGAGACTCTTGAGAGTCCCATGGACTGCAAGAAGATCCAACCTCTCCATTCTGAAGGAAATCAGCCCTGAGTGCTCACTGGAAGGACAGATCCTGAAGCTGAGGCTCCAAGACTTTGGCCACCTCATGAAAAGAGAAGACTCCCTGGAAAAGACCCTGATGTTGGGAAAGATGGAGGGCACAAGGAGAAGGGGACAAGAGAGGACGAGATGGTTGGATAGTGTTCTTGAAGCTATCTCCTTTATTTACATGCATGCTTTAGCTGAGGTTCCTGCATTGCAGAGGGTTGGACTAGATGACCCTAGCGGTGGGGAGGTCCCTTCCAACGTTACGATTCTGGACTCTGGAGCAGCGCCTCTCTTCTCCCCTTTGGGGGGCTGGCGTTGAATCACAACAAAACTCGCATCCGGACGCTGTCTTGGATTAACGATAGCCCTTTCCCCCATTTCCCATGATCCTCCCTGGCCCGCAACTCAACGCTCTCGTTATCGCCGCATGGTGATATTTTTGCTTGGAGGGGTGTCTAACTAAATGTCTTTGTTTCTTTGTGTGCCTCCCTCGGTTATCTGAATACCTTCCTGGCTGGGCTCGCCTGTTCCAGAACATGCGTCAAGTCGGGTAAGCCTTTCTGCGATAGATATGACTATCTGCTTCCATCTGATCTGGGTGACTCAAGTGTCATAAAATATATTCTGTTACTGGTAACCTCAAGGTTAGATTACTGCAGTGCGTTCTACATAGGGCTGCCTCTGAAGACGGTTCGGAAACTTCAGCTGGTGCAAAATTCAGCGGCCGGGTTGCTCACTGGAGCAAGACTGAGCATATTGCACCGATCCTGATCCAATTGGCTACCGATTAGTTTCCAGGCCCAGTTCAAAGTGCTGGTTCTGACCTATAAAGCCTTAAATGGCCTTCTCGGTGGTGGCTCCCTCCCTGTGGAACGCCCTCCCATCAGATGTCAAGGAAATAAACAGCTATCTGACTTGCAGAAGATATCTGAAGGCAGCCCTGTTTAGGGAAGTTTTTAATGTTTTCTCGTGTTTTTAATATTCTGTTGGGAGCCACTCAGAGTGGCTGTGGAGGCCTGGCCAGATGGGCAGGGTATAAGTAATATATTATTATTATTATTATTATTATTATTATTATTATTATTATTATTATTATGATTGCACCAGTTGGAGCCTCCGGATCAGGCCCAAGAGCAGCGCCACGGAGAGCAATGCGAGGGAGAAGTGTCAGTTATAAATGCATGCATTCGTTATTTTATTTTTTTCAATTTTTTTTATTAGTTTTCCAAATTTGTAACAAGCAAATAAAAAGAAAACATCAAAAAGAAAACAAACAAACATTTATCCTAGCTGTAATAATTCCACTTTTGTTAACGTTGTTGGGTGACTTCCTTGATTCCCCCTGGCTGAGTTTCCATATAAATCATTGTAGCAGTTTTCCAAAACTATTTTACTTAGTCAATTAACATCTTTCTTTCTTTGCATATTTTTTTTAACCGTAATATTCTACAACATCACGTATTTAAATCCTAGGCCAATCTGATGCTCGCAAGTAATTCTGTTGAAATTATCTTAACATATTTAGCTAAATAGTCTTTAAATTTCTTCCATTCCGCTTGGTGGTAATCCTCCTCCTTCTGGTTGTGGACTCTTCCGGTCAGGTCGGCTAGCTCCCAAAAGTCCACCTTCTTTCATCTTGCGTTTGTTATTTGCAAGAAATAAAAATCCTACTTTAGGATGAACGCTCGCTAAAATGTGAATTAATTTTCGTGAGGACGGGCAGCGTTTTTGATGCCGGAAACACTCGCTTTCTCTCTCTCTAATAATAATAATAATAATTTATTATTTGTACCCCACCCATCTGGCTGGGTTTCCCCAGCCACTCTGGGCGGCTTCCACAGAGACCAAAAATACACTAAAATGTCACACATTAAAAACTTCCCTGAACAGGGCTGCCTTAAGATGTCTTCTGAATGTCAGGTAGTTGTTTATCTCTTTGACATCTGAAGGGAGGGCGTTCCACAGGGCGGGTGCCACCACCGAAAAGGCTCTCTGCCTGGTTTCCTGTAACCTCACTTCTCGCAATGAGGGAACTGCCAGAAGGCCCTCGGAGCTGGACCTCCGTGTCTGAGCTGAATGATGGAGGTGGAGACACTCCTTCAGATATACTGGGCCCAGGCCGTTTAGGGCTTTAAAGGTCAGCACCAACACTTTGAATTGTGCTCGGAAACGTACTGGGAGCCAATGCAGATCTCTCAGGACCGGTGTTATGTAGTCCCGGCGGCCAGTCCCAGTCCCCAGTCTGGCTGCCGCATTTCGGATTAATTTCAGTTTCCGGGTCACCTTCAAAGGTAGCCCCACATAGAGCGCATTGCAGGAGTCCACGCGGGAGATAACTAGAGCATGCACCACTCTGGCAAGACAGTCCGCAGGCAGGTAGGGTCTCATCCCGCGTACCAGATGGAGCTGCCCTGGACACAGAATTGACCTGCACCTCCATGGACAGCTGTGAGTCCAAAATGACTCCCAGGCTGCACACCTGGTCCTTCAGGGGCACAGTTACCCCATTCAGGACCAGGGAGTCCCCCACACCTGCCCGCCCCCTGTCCCCCCAAAACAGTACTTCAGTCTCAGGATTCAACCTTAATCTGTTAGCCGCCATCCATCCTCCAACCGCCTCCAGGCACTCACACAGGACCTTCACCGCCTTCACTGGTTCTGATTTAAAAGAGAGATAGAGCTGGGTATCATCTGCATACTGATGAACACCCAGCCCCCTCCTTCGCCCTCTCGCACCCTGCTCTCTTGGAGACACCCCCAATGAATTTTTGCATTTCTTCTTCTCTTCCTCTTCCCCAAAGAGCAATTCGGCCTCTCCCCCCGAGAGCCTGCAAGGCGAGGAGCCGCTGGACAGCGCCGGAGCAAAGCGCAAGCAGGAGGCCAAGGAGGAGGTGAGGCTCTACGTAAGTGTCGCTTCCGGATCCAGCCCCGGCCACCCCATGTCGGAACCCGGGAAAGGGTCGGCTTGGCGGCCAGAGCACTGAAGGACCCCCGGTTCAGTTCCCCAACCAAGCACGAAACTCGCTGGGTGACCTTGAGCCAACTGACTCGGCTCGCAAGGTTGTTGTGAGGGCTAAAGCATAGCTGTCAACCGTCCCTTATTTGGCGGGACAGTCCCTTATCCCAGTGCCGTGTCCCGCTGCTGTCCCTTATTGATGATGTCCCTTAAATTTCCCGGGTTTCAAAGGAAGCAGCTCCTCTCCCTCCCTCCCTGCCGGCCAGGGAGGAGGGAGGCTCCAGCTGTGTTGATTGGCTGCGTTGCTCACCCAATGAGGAGTCTAAGGACGACGGGGGGGTGGAGCTTGCATGCCTTGCACCAATCAAATCAGCTGCCTTGCCTGAGGACTCGCCTTTGCTCAGCGCTTCCCAGCGGAGAGGTGATGGTGGTTTTCCTTGCTGCATCCCCTTTGCCGGGTTGCTGCGCTGTGGGAACCACCGCTTGAGGCTTCGTTTGGCTGCTGGCTGGGCTTTCTGCCTTTGGCTCGGAGGGGCTCAGAAGCTGAACATACCTGTGCTGGGAAAATCCCTTATTTTGGCTGCTGATCCCTTATTTTCGAGGCTGCTGGTCCCTTATTTTCAAATCTGTAAGTTGACAGCCATGGGCTAAAGGAAACCGGGTGGACTCTGTGTCGATCGCCCCAGATTCGTTAGAGGGGGGCTGGTAGCAAAAGGTGGAACGCGAACTTGTCAGAACTCTCTGAGGCTCGAGGCATGTCTGAAACCGGCTTAGCAGTCGTTCCTTCCCCCTGTGGGGACCCTGGAAACTCTCATTCCTGCCTCCAATGGGGAACCTGGAAACTCTCATTCCTGCCTCCAATGGGGACCCTGGAAACTCTCATTCCAGCCCCCTCAGGGACCCTGGGAGCTCTCCTTCCTGCCTCCAATGGGGAACCTGGAAACTCTCATTCCAACCCCCAATGGGGACCCTGGAAACTCTCCTTCCTGCCTCCAATGGGGAACCTGGAAACTCTCATTCCTGCCTCCAATGGAGACCCTGGAAACTCTCATTCCTGCCCTCGTCTAGACCAGTCGCAGTTAATGGCCATGACTAACTCAGGTTTCTTCGTTTCGGCGGGTCAACTCCTGAATATAACTTACTTTTGGGAGCTGGGTTCGAGAGCTGCGCCCGACGAGGTATTGAGACGCATAAGGACCCAGCCCCTCCCCCCCTTCTCTTGCAGGAAAGCGACGGGGAGAGGAGCGACTACAATTTGGTCGTGGACGAGGTACGTTGGCATCCTGGTTTGCAGAGACGGAGGCAGAATTCAATTCTGCAAGACGGCAAACACCGGCAGAGCAAATCTGCATAATTCATGCGGGTCGTGGAGTTTATTTTTTCCTCTCTGTCTCTCCCCACCCCCTTTGCTTTTAAAAAACATATTCATAAAAAATTGAAGCGAGGCAAGACACAGGGCTTGCCCCCCACCTAACACCGAGGTGTGCTTTTTCTCAAAGGTTTTTTGAAATCACTGATGGCACGATCCGAGGGGCGCCTGGGAAAAAAGAAGCCCCCCTCTCCTTGGATTATAAATTTGTCCAATCCCCTTTTCAAGCCGTCCAGGTTGGCGGTCTCATCCTTGTCTACTGAGGCAAGGAGTTCCATAGTTTAACTGCGTACAGGATGAAGAGGTCCATGAATTCTACCGTTGGCAAGGGAATGAGGGAAGCTTTTCCTCTGTCCAAAGCTGAGCTTATTGCCCGTTTACAAGCTGCATTGTAGGGAAGCGGGTGGCGCTGTGAGTTAAACCACAGAGCCTAGGACTTTCAGGAACTCTGTAGCAATTATCCCTAAAAGAAAAGCTTAAACGTTTTCTTCTATTCATTACAAATCATTTCCCAGAAAGCTTTTACAAGGCCACCACATGTGATAAAAAGTACCTTCTTTCTCCTTATGTTTCCAGCATATATTTGATTTTGATTTGCACATTTTTGCTAACTTGCTAGGTGTCAAATACCACCTGTGCATCATTTCCAAATAGTTTTCTTTCGGTGTATAACATGCTGTGAATTTCATATCTGCATTCCACACAGCCATTTCCATATTATATCCTAGATCTTCTTTGACGATCCCTCGTAGCCAAGTAAGATTGTCTTCCATAAACACGGTTTTAACAGTGAGTCCGTAAGTGATTGTGGAGGCCAATTCTGGATCCCCACGTCCTTCCACAGTGGGGACATTGGTTTCCGGGTGGGAGTTGATCCCGGTGAGGGTTTGTCAAGCGTGCCTTCCTCTTGGCACGTTTCTCCCTTGCGTCCTGAGTTTGAGTGTCTTCAAAGCCCATGACACCTTTGGCCAAGGCTGTTCTCCAACTGGAGCGCTCGCAGGCCAGTGTTTCCCAGTTGTCGGTGTTTATACTATATTTCTTAAGATTTGCCTTGAGAGAGTCTTTAAACCTCTTTTGTTCTGTATGTAAATTTTCTATTAGATTTCTAACACATCATTTTCAGCAGTAATTAAACATACTCTTGCATCTTATTCCATTTTTTTTTACTTCCATCAATCCTGTCTGAAAAATTTCCAGTCTAATCTCTTAGTATGCATTTCTTATCTTCCCCATTACATTTCAAACTCATAACTCTATCTTTTTCTACTTTGTAACACTTCGTATACTGTAGTTCTCCTTACAAAACTTCTTTTAAACCTCTTTTGTTGACCACCGGCATTACGCTTTCCATTTTTAAGTCCGGAGTAGAGTAGTTGCTTTGGAAGACAATCGTCAGGCGTCCGCACAACAAAGTTGATGTTGAAGAATCCTTGCTTCGACACCGGTGATCTTTGCTTCTTCCAGTACACTGGCTTTAGTTCGCCTGTCTTCCCAAGTGATGTGTAAAATGTATCATCACAGAGACCAACAAATTTAATGAACTAAGGAACGAACAAGCGAACGAACGAAATAATAGGGACTGGAATTGACCAGTTTTTGGTTTTTTTAAAGCACCGTATTTTTCGCTCTATAAGACGCACCAGACCACAAGACGCACCTAGTTTTTGGAGGAGGAAAACGAGAGAAAAAATATTCTGAATCACGGAAGCCAGAACAGCAAGAGGGATCGCTGCGCAGCGAAAGCAGCGATCCCTCTTGCTGTTCTGGCTTCTGGGATAGCTGCGCAGCCTGCATTCGCTCCATAAGATGCACACACATTTCCCCTTACTTTTTAGGAGGGGAAAAGTGCGTCTTACAGAACGAAAATACAGTAATTCATTTGAGCACTTTGCCCCTTCCTTCCTGCAATCCTCACTCTCTCTTTTGCCCAGGACCCTGCTTCCGAACATGGCAGTCCACCCTGCGCATCTGCCACGAAGGTCGTTCCGGTCCGGAGGGAGCTCCCGGGCAGCCCTGCCTCTCTGCCGTCCAGCAGGAGCGACACCCCCCTCAAAGCGAAAGAGCAGAGCCCGGTAAGCAAAGCGGGGTGCATATCGCCTGCCAAACCCATCTAGCTGGCTGTTGTCTACCCTGGCTGGCAGCCGCGATCCAGGGGTTCAGACATCCAGGGTCTCTTCCACCTAGGAATGGGCAAAGGGGTCACGACTGTTTCTCATTTCCCACCCACCCGCCAGTCTTTTCCATGTTTGCAGAGTTGCAGGTTGTGTCCACCCCAAAGGGACGCGAGTGGCACTGTGGGTTAAACCACAAAGCCTAGGGCTTGCCGATCAGAAGGTCGGTGGTTCGAATCCCCGCAATGACGGGGTGAGCTCCCGTTGCTCGGTCCCTGCTCCTGCCAACCTAGCAGTTCAAAAGCACAACAAAGTGCAAGTAGATAAATAGGTACCACTCCGGCGGGAAGGTAAACGGCGTTTCCTTGCGCTGCTCTGGTTCGCCAGAAGTGGCTTGGTCCTGCTGGCCACATGACCTGGAAGCTGTACGCCGGCTCCCTCGGCCAGTTAAGCGAGATAGGCGCCGCAACCACAGAGTCGGCCACAACTGGACCTAATGGTCAGGGGTCCCTTTACCTTTACCCGCCCCCAAGTTCTGATGAAAACCTATCAACGTTTTGATGTGACTTGCTCTGAAAAGAGGGATTTCCGTGAGCCGTTTTCCCTAATGCACACATTTCTGCAGCTTTGCACTATAATAGTAATAATAATAATAATAATAATAATAAAAATTTACTTATACAGTGGTACCTCGGGTTACAGACGCTTCAGGTTACAGACTCCGCTAACCCAGAAATAGTACCTTGGGTTAAAAACTTTGCTTCAGGAAGAGAACAGAAATCACGCGGCAGCAGCAGGAGGCCCCATTAGCTAAAGTGGTGCTTCGGGTTAAGAATAGTTTCAGGTTAAGAACGGACCTCTGGAATGAATTAAGTACTTAACCCAAGGTACCACTGTATCCTGCCCCTCTGGCTGGGTTTCCCAGATGGGCAGGGTATAAGTAATAAATTATTTCTGGGTGTTATCCAGAGATAGACTGCCCCTGATGGTGGATGTTCTACTTAAGAGGGAACTCATCTCTGCAGGAACTTGTTCACTGTGCAATATTCTTTTCGCCATCTCTGACCCCACAAGCTTTTGTTCTGTTCTTCCTTATGCCCCCCGCCCCGCAAAAAATCCCCTCTGAAAGTCGTCCCGGTTTTGCAATTTTCAGACAAGCAGATTCGCCTCCTTGCCAGAGCCGGACGCCTGGGTTCCATTTTGAGATGCGCCTCCTCCTGCTTCTGAGTTGCGGATCCGCCCCTCCCCTTATTCTCCTCTGGGTTTGTGTGCTTGCCTTCACCCCCCCTCCCCCAAACCAGCCCCCTCCTCAAATGCACAGGGGGGGCCACGTGGCTCGGTTAATTAGTGGCCCACAGGGGAGCTTTGAGATTCCTCAGAGGATTTTAATGTATAATTAATTGCTATTAGCGCCGCCTTGCAGGGAGCGAGGGGCTTGTGGGGGGGGGCAATTGCAGAGGTGGGGGGGGGCTTGGCATACCATCTGGGTTAGACTGGGAGGAGAGCGTCCCAAACAGAGGTCATTGAAGTGGTCATAATTCTTTTCGTGGAGGGGTTTTTTGCCCTCCCCTCCCTCCCTCCCTCCCTCCCTCCTTTCTTTTCTTTCTTTCTTTCTTTCTTTCTTTCTTTCTTTCTTTCTTTCTTTCTTTCCTTCCTTCCTTCCTTCCTTCCTTCCTTCCTTCCTTCCTTCCTTCTTTTCTTTCCTTCTTTCTTATTTTTCTTTCCTTCTTTCCTTCTTTCTTTCTTTCTTTCCCTTCCTTCTTCCTTCCTTCCTTATTTTCTTTCTTTCTTTCTCTTCCTTCCTTCCTTCCTTCCTTCCTTATTTTCTTTCCTTCCTTATTTTCTTTCTTTCTTTCTTTCTTTCTTTCTTTCCTTCCTTCCTTCCTTCCTTCCTTCCTTCCTTCCTTCCTTCCTTCCTATTTTCTTTCTTTCATTCTTTCCTTCCTTCCTTATTTTCTTTCCTTCCTTCCTTCCTTCCTTCCTTCCTTCCTTCCTTCCTTCCTTCCTTCTCTTCCTTCCTTATTTTCTTTCTTTCTTTCTGGCAGGCTGCATTTCTGCCTCTCTCCCTCCTTCCCTTGTGGTGTGTGTGTGTGTGTGTGTTTTTAAAACACACAGTGCGACTGAGGGAGAGAGAGAGAAAAGCAAATCCTATTGATCTCCCCGCAACCTGCCAAGATCTCTGGATTGAAACATCAGTGCAGGAGGAGGACAGCGGCTGGAAGGAAGGAAGACGGCATTGATCCGTCTGTCAAATCCTCAAGGCTTCATTTGCCAACCCGCCCCCCTCCCTCCCTAACTCCCCAGACAGGCTGGAGGGCAGGCTCTCCCCCCAAATGCACACTGGGTGAGTGGCTGAGCTCAATCGGATTAGCACGGTCTCCGCTCCCTGAATAACGACAGCCCTGCTGTGCGGCAAAAAGGCTTTTCCTACCTCCTTCCCCCCCCCCCACCAAAAAAGCAGAAGGCAAAACAGACAGAAAGCCCAGTTGCAATTCTTCCACGTACCACCCCCCAAGATCTTGGCTACCCACTCATCCCTGATTCCCTGAAAATTTTATTTTATATTTTATTTTATTTTATTTTATTTTATTTTATTTTATTTTATTTTATTTTATTACGTTACGTTACGTTACATTACGTTACATTACGTTACATTACGTTACATTACGTTACATTACGTTACATTACGTTCCATTACCTCGGGTTAAGTACTTAATTCATTCCGGAGGTCCGTTCTTAACCTGAAACTGTTCTTAACCTGAAGCACCACTTTAGCTAACGCAGCCTCCCACCGCCGCACAATTTCTGTTCTCATCCTGAGGCAAAGTTCTTAACCCGAGGTACTCTTTCTGGTTTAGCGGAGTCTGTAACCTGAAGCGTATGTAACCATGTATTCATATTTTTATACTGTATTTCATGCTGCTTTTATAATTAAGTGTTTTAAAGTGTTCTAATTTGTGGTTAGCCGCCCTGAGCCTGGTTTTTGAACTGGGAAGGGTGGGGTATTTTAATAATAATAATAATAATAATAATAATAATAATAATAATAATAATATATTATTTATACCCCACCCATCAGGCTGGGTTTCCCCAGCCACTCTGGGCGGCTCCCAACAGAACACTAAAATACAATAACCTATTAAACATTAAAAGTTTCCCTAAACAGGGCTGCCTTCAGATGTCTTCTAAAAGTTTGGTAGTTATTTTTCTCTTTGACATCTGGTGGGAGGGCGTTCCACAGGGCGGGCGCCACCACCGAGAAGGCCCTCTGCCTCGTTCCCTGTAACTTGGCTTCTTGTAGCTTTATTATTATGATTATGATTATTAAGAGGTGCCTCGGAGGTTAGAGCCTCGTTCCTTAAAACGGACACCCCCTTTTTCCTTTCCCTCCACAGAATGACGACAACCTTGCCCCATGCAAATCTGCCAGCCTGTCTCCGCCCCACGATTCCTTAACTCCCGGCCTCGGTCCCAGCTGCGCCCCTCAACTCCAGCAGGTCTCCTCTAAGCCACCTACCACAGATGCCATCAGTAAGTCGATTGTGCAATTCTTTTTTAAAAAAATTATACTTTATTGAAAATTTCCAATATATAGTGAAAAAAAAGGTGTAGAGAAATCTCCCAGGTCCTGCTCTGACGCTCTAACCAGTGCGCCACTGTCGATGTTTTAAGGGATGCCCTTTTTGGCAGAAACACAGAGAGTTGTTTGGTTTGGAATACAGCGGTACCTTGGTTCTCAAACGCTGAAAACCCGGAAGTAAGTGTTCTGGTTTTCAAACGTTTTTTGGAAGCCGGACGTCCGATTTGGCTGTCGGCTATTGTTTCCGGGGCGCTTGCACCAATCAGAAGCCGCGCCTTGGTTTTCAAACATTTTGGAACGGATTAAGTTGGGCGCTTTTGTTTTTTGCTATTTTGCGGTTTTGTTTCCGAGGCTTTTTCGGTTAATTTGTTTTTTGTGACTGCGTGGAACCCAGTCCAGCTGATTGATTGATTGTGCGACTGCGGAAATGGATAACAGCCCCCCCTCCAAACAATCAGAGCAAGTAAGAAAAAAAAAATAATTTTAATTTCTATCATCTACAATACAATATTTATTTTATATTACAGCACATTGATTATTGCTTTCATCTTATGGATCAATGGTCTCGTTAGAGAGTAAAATTCATGTTTTAGGCGTTGTTTTTAAAAGTCTGTAACAGATTAATCCGTTTTGCACTACTTTCTATGGGAAAGCATGCCTTGGTTTTGGAACGCTTTGGTTTTGGAACGGACTTCTGGAACGGATTAAGTTTGAGAACCAAGGTACCACTGTACCTTGGAAACGGTTTGTGTCAATTTTGCAGCCGCATTTATATTTCTATTTGCACGGATCTGCTTCTCATTTGCAAGTTTGCCCCAGAAGCCTGTTTTGCATATAAATAAAATAGCAGCATAATGTAATCTATTCGGCTTTATGGAGTCTCCTCCCCCCCCCCAATCTTTCTTTTCTTCCTAGCCCTCCGGAGCCCCCTGAGCATGGCCAGTTCATATGCTTCATCCTTCGGGCTAATGTCCCAAGCCACACTCAACGGCGATCTCACCGCTCCACGATCGTACGTCAGCATACACCTCTCCCCGCAAATTAGTGGGACGGTTCTGTACGGACGTTCCCCCATGGTAAGCTGAGAGGCTGTTTTTACCCCCTGCAAGTAAATATATGGGACACGGGTGGCGCTGTGGGTTAAACCACAGAGCCTAAGACTTGCCAATCAGAAGGTCGGCGGTTCGAATCCCCGCAATGACGGGGTGAGCTCCCGTTGCTCGGTCTCTGCTCCTGCCAACCTAGCAGTTCGAAAGCACGTCAAAGTGCAAGTAGATGAATAGGTACCGCTCCGGCGGGAAGGTAAACGGCGTTTCCGTGCGCTGCTCTGGTTCACCAGAAGCGGCTTAATCCTGCTGGCCACATGACCCGGAAGCTGTACGCCGGCTCCCTCGGCCTATAAAGTGAGATGAGCGCCGCAACCCCAGAGTCGGTCACCACTGGACCTAATGGTCAAGGGTCCCTTTACCTTCTGGTGGTTTGTTTGTTTCTAAACAAAAGCCTCAAAGCTGTTTACAAAAAAAAAGATAAGGAAAATCAACGGCGGTAATTTAGGGTTAAAACGAGAGGCGAGAAGCGGATTGAAGCTTGTGCCGGCTCCCTAAATGTGTGTGACCAAGAATTTGAGCCGGTGTCAGAAAGAGTGCAGTGAGGGAAACCTCTCAAGTGGCAGGGAGTTCCATAGGGCAGATGCTGGTTTCTGCTGTTCTTTAACCACAGATCCCAAGGGCTAGCCCGGGTTTGTGCGCCAAGCGGGTGCTCTAACCACTCAGCAACAGCCTCTCTCTGTTGACAGCGCCTCTTCTTGATTCCGTCTGCAGGTAGCCTTTGAATCTCACCCCCACTTACGGGCTTCGACCACCTCAGCTTCCCTGTCTTCCGTTCCGGGTGGCAAACCGTAAGTAAAAGGCCGGCCGGTGCCTCTATGGGGAGAGGGCGCTTCATCGGGGCTGGAACTGAGCGATCTGAGCCTCGAAAGCAAAGGAACGATGACAGTAAACCGTGTCTAAAAGTCTCCCCCTTTTGCGTTGTCGTGTCTGAGCCTCTGAAGCTAACAGATGCTGAAGGAATGGGTTTCTGTGCAGTCAGTTTGAAACTGACCCCAAATCCCCATTTTTCCTCCTCCAAGGGAGAATTTCTAAAATGCTCTAACTTGAGCTCTTGAGCCAAAACCCAGCTGTATAAACAAGTGCTCAAAGCTCTCTCCCTTATCAGTCTGTGACGGCAATGGATGGCCTTGCCAGTTCCAGTAGAGCAGGGATGAGACGTCTGGGTCTTATCTTACATCCTGACGGCAAAGACCACAAAGACGCACAGGCCTTGTCAAGTCTGACAAGAGACCCGGGAACGGCGCCAGGAGTTGGTGACCTCCTACCCCAATATAAGAGTATAGGAACAGGAACAAGCTTTTATGGTTAAGAGTACAGGAGCAGGAACATATGTGATGTCAACCTGCGTGTATAAGCTTACGTGTCTGGATTCCTGGGGAAGGGGGGGAAAGGGTGCCTGGAGGATATATATACTGCATGAAATCTCTCATTTCTTTGGGCTTGCTGTGGACTGACCACGCAAGTGCCTTTTGCTATCCAGAGAGCAGAATAAACTCTTTCTCTGAATCAACCTCGGTGTCATTTGACTTCCTCCCTCCCTCCCGGGAGCAACGCAGACCCCACCAATCGGTAAAGTCTAATAAGGCTACAATGCGACAATAATAGATTGAGAATTTCCATCTGCTTTTTCATCCTCCTGCTTTCTTCAGAAGATCATTGGGTGCTGCTGGCTTCAAAATGCAAACCGTTTTAGCCTTAAATAAATAAATGGGGGTTCACAACAGCCCTGCGAAGTAGGTTAGGGAGAGAGGGACCGGCTTAAGGTCGCCCTGGGACTTTCCTGGCCGATGGGCAAACTCAAACCCTCTTGTCTTCTCGCCTGATGATTTTCAGATTGCGGCTCCCATCACCGCCGAGTGATGGCACTTAGGGGTCCCCAAAAATCTCGCAAACAATGGCATGGAGAGTCTTTGAGAAAAGAACACAGCACTCCAGACCATAGCTGTCAACCGTCCCTTATTTGGCGGGAAACTCCCTTATCCCAGCGCCGTGTCCTGCTGCTGTCCCTTATTGATGATGTCCCTTAAATTTCCTGGGTTTCAAAGGAAGCAGCTCCTCTCCCTCCCTCCCTGCTGGCCAGGGAGGAGGGAGGCTCCAACTGTGTTGCTTGGCTGCGTTGCTCACCCAATAAGGAGTCTAAGAACGACTGGGGGGTGGAGCTTGCATGCCTTGTGCCGATCAAATCGGCCGCGTTGCCTGGGGACTCGCCTTTGCTCAGCGCTTCCCAGCGGAGAGGAGACGGTGGTTTCCCTTGCTGCGTCCCCTTTGCCGGGTTGCTGTGCTGTGGGAACCACCGCTTAAGGCTTTGTTTGGCTGCTGGCTGGGCTTTCTGCCTTTGGCTCAGAGGGGCTCAGAAGTCAAACATACCTGTGCCCGGAAAATCCCTTATTTTGGCTGCTGATTCCTTATTTTCGAGGCTGCTGGTCCCTTATTTTCAAATCTGTAAGTTGACAGGTATGCTCCAGACCCAAACATTGTTATTTGCAGCTTCCCCTTGTGTGGACAGTTCTGTGTTTGGGTTTTTTGGGGGGTGGCAGAGAGGCCTGTAATGGAGTTTACGGGGAAAGGGCTTGGCTGGCAGGGCAGGAGAGGCCAACACTGCAACAGCATTTTGCAAGGTCTCCCTTGTTTGGTGCAGAACTTTTCTAAGTCGTGCTGTTATTTAGTTCAAGGGCGGCAAAGATTTTAGGGGAATGGCAGTTCACGGCGCTTTTCTAGGCCCCTGGAGGGGGGCCTCACCCCGCAGGGAATGGCGGCCCCCGGGGTCTTTTTGCGAAGCCCAAGGGGCCGTTCTGTTCCCACCCAAAGCCTGCTCCCCGCTTCCCCCGCAGAGCGTACTCCTTCCACGTCAGCTCCGACGGGCAGATGCAGCCGGTGCCCTTCCCTCCCGACGCCCTCATCGGCTCGGGCATCCCTCGCCACGCCCGCCAGCTCCACACGCTGACGCACGGGGAGGTGGTCTGCGCCGTCACCATCAGCAATTCCACGCAGCACGTCTACACGGGGGGCAAAGGCTGTGTGAAGGTGTGGGACGTGGCCCAGCCAGGCTCAAAGACCCCTGTGGCACAGCTGGACTGCCTGGTACGTACGAGGATGGATGTGGGTGTGTGTGCATGTTGGCTTGCGTGACTCGGTTTCCCAGGCGCATCACTAGAGTCTCCCACGACTTGGGTGCTCACGTGGTCCTTGCAAGATGGTTGCCTACTGCGGCTGCCGTTTTTATTACTTCCTGTCTTTTAAAAGAAACTCCGCCTGCTAAAATAAAAAACAGTTTAAAACATTTAAGGAATCATTAAGATCCATGCCAGACTAAAAATTTAGGGTGGTTTCCCCAGCCACACTGGGCGGCTTCCGACAGAATATTAAAAATACAATAAAACCTCAAGCATTAAAACTTCCCTAAACAGGGCTGAGGGCCTTCTACAAGTCAGATAGTTGTTTATTTCCTTGACATCTGGTGGGAGGGCGTTCCACAGGGCAGGCGCCACCACCAAGAAGGCCCTCTGCCTGGTTCCTGCAGTGAGGGAACCGCAGAAGGCCTTCGGAGCTGGACCTCAGTGTCCGGGTAGACCAATGGGAGTGGAGATGCTCCTTCAGGTTTACTGGGCCATTTAGGGCTTTCAAGGTCAGCACCAACACTTTGAATTGTGCTCGGAAATGTCCTGGGAGCCAATGTAGGTCTTTCAGGACTGGTGTTATGTGATCTCGGCAGCCGCTCCCAGTCCCCAGTCAAGCTGCTGCATTCTGGATTAGTTGCAGTTTCTGGGTCACCTTCAAAGGTAGCCCCACGTAGAGCGCATGGCAGTAGTCCAAGCAGGAGATAACCAGAGCATGCAACACTCTGGCCAGACAGTCCGCGGGCAGGGAGGGTCTCATCCTGCGTACCAGATGGAGCTGCCCTGGACACAGAATTGACCTGCGCCTCCATGGACAACTGTGAGTCCAAAATGACTCCCAAGCTGCGCACCTGGTCCTTCAGGGACACAGTTACCCCATTCAGGACCAGGGAGTCCCCACACCTGCCTGCCCCCTGTCCCCCCAAAACAGTACTTCTGTCTTATCAGGATTCAACCTCAATCTGTTAGCCGCCACCCATCTTCCAATGAAAGATCTTCGTGGTTGGGACGTGGCGTCCTGCTTCCGTGTCATTCTCTTGCCTCTTGTCTCCCCACCCAGAACCGGGACAACTACATCCGGTCGTGCAAGCTCCTCCCAGATGGGCGGAGTCTGATTGTGGGCGGGGAGGCCAGCACCCTCTCCATCTGGGACCTGGCGGCGCCGACTCCCCGGATCAAGGCGGAACTGACTTCGTCTGCCCCGGCCTGCTATGCCCTCGCCATCAGCCCCGATGCCAAGGTCTGCTTTTCCTGCTGCAGCGATGGCAACATCGTGGTCTGGGACCTGCAGAACCAGACTATGGTCAGGTGAGATTTATTGGTGAACGAGTTTTGATGTACGGTCATCCACGAAGCTGTTAAGTTGTGGGTGAACATATCAGACGACACAGTGATTCTTCAAACAGCTCTTGTTTATTCACAGGCCAGGACAGAACTGAACTGAAGGGTTCAGTCAGCCTGTTTACATAGAGCTCCAGTACAACGTAACT
Source organism: Podarcis filfolensis (assembly GCF_964270895.1). Taxonomy (NCBI): domain Eukaryota; kingdom Metazoa; phylum Chordata; class Lepidosauria; order Squamata; family Lacertidae; genus Podarcis; species Podarcis filfolensis. The sequence continues at coordinate 8,646,203 of NC_139622.1, forward strand.
GTAACAACTTTCTAAAACTATCCAATCACTGAACGTCACTTTCGATCCCTTATTTGCATAACTATCTACAGTATCCCCCTGCTGGCCCAGGGGGAGAACTTCAGTACATAACAGAAACGCCCTCCTATCCTCAACACCCGGATAAACGGCGCACACCCAGAGAAACCCTGCAATAATTATTCTACAGTGGTACTTTGGTTCTCAGACTTAATCCGTTCCGGAAGTCCACTCCAAAACCAAAGCGTTCCAAAACCAAGGCGCACTTTCCCATAGGAAGTAATGCAGAACGGATCAACCCGTTCCAGACTTTTAAAAACAGCAATTTGATGTGAATTTTACTATCGAACGAGACCACTGATCCATAAAATGAAAGCAATAAACAATGTACTGCAGTCACACAGCCAATCCATCAGTAGCTGAACTGGGTTCCACACAGCCACAAAAACAAAAGAGCCAGAAAGTCGCAAAATAAATAGCAAAAGCAGACAGAACTCAGTGTAACACTCAAATCGGAAGCGTAACACTCAAAACGGAGCACGTTCGACTACTGAAAAAAGTTCGCAAACCAGAACACTTCCTTCCGGGTTTGCAGTGTTTGGGTTCCAAGTTGTTTGAGTATCAAGGTGTTTGAGAACCAAGGCACCACTGTATCTGTTTATTTCACGAGATTTATATGCTGTTTCAGAGGAGTTGGCACTTATGTGCCCCTTGGTTGTAGGGTGCGTGGGTGGGGAAATCCTCAAAGCAGTTTGCAATATTAAAACGTTAGAATCATCAAGTCAACCCCTGGAGATCTCTGAGAACAGACTTCCTTCCTTCCTTCCTTCCTTCCTTCCTTCCTTCCTTTCCTTTCCTTTCCTTTCCTTTCCTTTCCTTTCCTTTCCTTTCCTTTCAGAAAAGAGCACCTGGTGCTTTGAAGGCCCAAAGTTTAGCTGTCTATTGGGGCTTCAAAGGTTGTGCAAGACCCAGCCTATTCTTCTGTGATGCAGGGGAGACCCATAAGTCAGAACTGCTTCATTTGCCAGCCAGGGGTTCTGAATGCTTTCAGAAAACAGCACCTGGTGCTTTGAAGGCCCAGAGCTCAGCTGTCTATTGGGGCTTCAAAGGTTGTGCAAGACCCAGCCCATTCCTCTGTGATGCAGGGGAGTCCCATAAGTCAGAACTGCTTCATTTGCCAGCCAGGGGTTCTGAATGCTTTCAGAAAACAGCACCTGGTGCTTTGAAGGCCCAGGACTCAGCTATCTATTGGGCCTCCAAAGCACCAGCACTGTGCGAGACCCAGCGGATCGCTTATTCCAACGTGTCTAATCTGTTATTCCTGGGATATAGGGTGACTTTCTTCTCCCTTCCTTCCCAGGCAGTTCCAGGGCCACACGGACGGCGCCAGTTGCATCGACATCTCCAATTACGGCACCAAGCTTTGGACTGGGGGCCTGGACAACACCGTGCGGTGCTGGGACCTACGGGAAGGGCGCCAGCTTCAACAGCACGACTTCAGCTCTCAGGTCAGCTTTGGGGGGGTCGGCTGGGTGTGTGACATGCACAACGCACTTGTTTAAAACCACCTCTTTTGCTTGGCACATTCCGGAAGGGGATCAATAGGAAATGTTTCTTTCCTGCCTCGCAGCGCTCAACGAGGCTGTTGAACACGATCCGTTTCAGGGTGCCGTTCGCACCCTGAAAAGTCCGTAAGTAGAGCGCCACAACTGCGAGTGCGCGAAGCACGGTAGATCGCTTCTGGGCATGCACAAAGTGAGCAGATCGCTTCTCTGTGTGCAGCGAACCCGGAAGTAAACACTTCTGGGTTTGCCGCATTCGTAACCTGAAAAGCCGCAACGTGAAGCAAATGTAACACGAGGTATAGCTGTATATACCATTTCCCAGAAAGCCGTTACCTCATTACAAGTCCACCACATACGGTAAAAGATACTTTGCGAACATAATCCGTTCCGGAGCTGCATCCGGAGGTCGAAACGCGTCGCTGGGAGAGGCGCTGTTGTGTGCGGGCGACGATCGCCTGCTTCTACACATGTGTGAACGGCGATCGCCTGGTTCTGCGCATGTGGGAACGACGATCGGCGCTCCTGCGCATGCGCAGACGGCGGCAAACCTGCCGGTTACTTCCGGGTTTGCCGCGGTCGCGACTTGGAACGACGGTAAGAAGAGGTGGCGGTAAGTCGATATTAGACTGTGCCTTCCTTTCCTTTACATTTCCAACACTCGCTAGAGATCTTGTCCTATGCATTTCAGCAAGTTTTGATGGTGTTAAATGCCATCTAGACATTCTTTATATAATAATTTATTTCTTTACTTATTTATTTATAAATAATAATTAAGAGGGACGCGGGTGGTGCTGTGGGTTAAACCACAGAGCCTAGGACTTGCCGATCAGAAGGTCGGCAGTTCAAATCCCCGTGACGACGGGGTGAGCTCCCGTTGCTCAGTCCCTGCTCCTGCCAACCTAGCAGTTCGAAAGCACGTCAAAGTGCAAGTAGATAAATAGGCACCGCTCCAGCGGGAAGGTAAATGGCGTTTCCGTGCGCTGCTCTGGTTCGCCAGAAGCGGCTTCGTCCTGCTGGCCACATGACCCGGAAGCTGTACGCCGGCTCCCTCGGCCAGTAAAGCGAGATGAGCACCGCAACCCCAGAGTTGGTCACGACTGGACCTAATGGTCAGGGGTCCCTTTACCTTTTTATACATTATTTTCCCCACATTTTCTTTGCGTGCACTGACCTGACACTGACCACTCTCGCCTGCAGATTTTCTCCCTGGGCTACTGCCCCACGGGCGAGTGGTTGGCGGTTGGAATGGAGAGCAGCCACGTTGAGATTCTTCACGTCACCAAGTCGGAAAAGTACCAGCTCCACCTGCATGAGAGTTGCGTTCTCTCCCTCAAGTTTGCGTCCTGTGGTAGGTGTGTGAGCCGTCTCCCTGCCCTAAGGGTTCCAGCTTAGCTTAAGCCCGCCGGTGTGGTGGTCCGGGGCTTCAGGGAGTCGGGAAACACCTCCTCCGATTTGTGCTATTTCCGCCGTCCTGGACCTCCACCCAGCGAGCAGGAAAAAGAGAGCTTTTCTGCCGCCGCTGGGAACTGTAGCGCTGCGAGGAGTCAGCTACAATTCCCAGGGTTCTTTATATGCAAACTGCTAAAGATGAGGTAGGGATGCAGGTGGCGCTGTGGGTTAAACCACAGAGTCTAGGACTTGCTGATCAGAAGGTCAGCGGTTCTAATCCCCGCAATGGGTGAGCTCCCGTTGCTCGGTCCCTGCTCCTGCCAACCTAGCAGTTCGAAAGCACGTCAGAGTGCAAGTAGATAAAGAGGTACCACTCTGGCGGGAAGGGAAACAGCGTTTCCGTGCACTGCTCTGGCTTTCCAGAAGAGGAAGGAATATCCCTTATGGGCTCTGAACCCACCAATGTCTCCCCCTTTCTCTCTCTCCCTACAGGAAAATGGTTTATCAGCACAGGGAAAGATAATCTCCTCAATGCCTGGCGAACGCCTTACGGTGCAAGCATATTTCAGGTATGGTGGGGGCTGGAGCTATCCATGGGGTTCAGAGTGTGGGGCCCCCCAATTTCTATATTACATTTATACCCCAACTCCCTTCTCTTGTTTTATCCTCGTAACAACCATTTAGGTTAGGCTAGTCCGAGAGGTGACCCTAAGTGAACTTCGCTGCCCAAGGGGAGATTCGAACCCAGGCCCTCGCAGGTGGCACCCGTCTGGTCCAGCACCCTGTTCTCACAGAGGGTCCCTTAACACGGGGGGGCGCCCCCTATCAACCCCACCAACCACAAACCTGAGAGGTTTGCTCACATGCAGAAGGGAGTTGTCCATGCTTTAAAAAAAAAAATTCTGAGTTTCTACAAGTTGGTTTGACCTATGTAATGTCCAGGGCCGGATTTAGGCTTGATGAGGCCCTCGGCTACTGAAGGTAATGGGGCCCTTTATATGTCCAGCTGTCCTTTGTCAACAGCAAATTGTCACTGTTTTTTAGTGTTGAATACAGTGGTACCTTGGGTTAAGAACTTAACCTTGGGTTAAGACGTTTTTGACCTGGCGTTGTGTTTCCAACGGGGGACAGCCGTGCGCCTCCTACAAACGGACATTACCAGTGCCGGATTTACGTATAGTGGTACCTCAGGTTAAGAACTTAATTCGTTCCGGAGGTCCGTTCTTAACCTGAAACTGTTCTTAACCTGAAGCGCCACTTTAGCTAATGGGGCCTCCTGCTGCCGCCGCGCCGCTGGAGCACAATTTCTGTTCTCATCCTGAAGCAAAGTTCTTAACCTGAAGCACTTTCTGGGTTAGCGGAGTCTGTAGCCTGAAGCGTATGTAACCTGAGGTACCGCTGTATATGGTCATTTATGGACCTCATAGGTATCTAAAGCCATTTGCGCATGTTGCCCTGCAACCAGTCCATGCAGAATGTAGGCACCCTATATATAGAAAGGAGCAAATCAGTGATAATTGAGGGAGCAGACGAGACCCATTACTTATATCATAGGAGCCTACACAACACAAAACACTGTTCCTGTCCGTAGGTTTTATTATATTTGTCTTTTATCTTATATTTTGGAAATGTAGATTCAGTGGTTTTTTTCCTGTTTAAATTTTTTTGGACCCCCAAGAGAGTGGATCCCTAAGCTATAGCTTGTTTAGCTTATACAGTGGTACCTCGGGTTACATACGCTTCAGGTTACAGACTCCGCTAACCCAGAAATAGTACCTTAGGTTAAGAACTTTGCTTCAGGATGAGAACAGAAATCATGCTCTGGCGGTGCGGCAGCAACAGGAGGCCCCATTAGCTAAAGTGGCACTTCAGGTTAAGAACAGTTTCAGGTTAAGAACGGACCTCCGGAACAAATTAAGTTCTTAACCTGAGGTACCACTATACATAAATCCGGCACTGGTAATGTCCGTTTGTAGGAGGCGCACGGCTGTCCCCCGTTGGAAACACGTCAAAAACGTCCCAATCGAGGCAGGCCGCTCGTGCTTCCGAGCCGCGAAATTAAGAATTCTCCCTTTGCTTTCCTTCGGCAGTCCAAAGAGTCGTCTTCGGTGCTGAGCTGCGACATCTCGGCCAACGACAAATTCATCGTGACGGGATCGGGAGACAAGAAGGCCACCGTTTATGAACTGGTGTACTGAGAAGGAAGGAAGGAAGGAAGGAAGGAAGGAAGGGGGCGGCTTGGCTGTCCTTGTAATTTTATTATTTTTTTTCCGGACTCCCTCCCCCAGCCGGAGCCTCTAGCTCCCACCTCCCTCTGACAGCCATGAACTTGATGGTTGGAGACTTGGCCAGGAAATCCTATCTAGTGATCTTCCCTTTTGACGTCGCTCGCCGCCTCATGAGGACTAGGAACCTCCCTTTTTCAAATTGAAAGCAGCGGCGAAACTTCTCAGGAAGCTGCGCTGGAATCACGGGGTCCCCAAGCAGTTTTGCTCACCTAGAGGGGTCTCCCTGCCACCCACCCCCCATGAACAAATGAGATTCTCTCCCTTCCTCACACTTTGATTGACAAGCAAGAGACCAACCGCTGCCCTTCTCTACGTCTCCTGCCAGCCCCTTCCCACCACACGGACGTTTAAAAGCATCACCGACTTTCCCCTCTGGCGCGTGCTAAAGAAATCGGCCGTCTTAAATCGCCCCCTAATTAAACGTGTTGGAAAACGGCGGCTGGATCTGTGGGTCCGCGTGGGGTGGGTAAGGGGGAGAAGCAATCACAGAATGGATTATCAGTGCCGGGGGGACCCCCAGAGCTCATCCAGCTCAACCCCTTGCACACCGCTAAATAAATCCCCAACGCGATCGGCCGCAAAAGCAGCAGCCACCGTTCATTAACTGGAAGAACTGGCTCAAAAGTCGCAGAGAGCATAGCTGTCAACCGTCCCTTATTTGGCGGGAAAGTCCCTTATCCCAGCGCCGTGTCCCGCTGCTGTCCCTTATTGATGATGTCCCTTAAATTTCCCAGGTTTCACAGGAAGCAGCTCCTCTCCCTCCCTCCCTGCCGGCCAGGGAAGAGGGAGGCTCCAACTGTGTTGCTCGGCTGCATTGCTCACCCAATAAGGAGTCTGAGAACGACTGGGGGGTGGAGCTTGCATGCCTTGTGCCGATCAAATCGGCCGCGTTGCCTGGGAATTCGCCTTTGCTCAGCGCTTCCCAGCGGAGAGGTGACGGTGGTTTTCCTTGCTGCATCCCCTTTGCCGGGTTGCTGCGCTGTGGGAACCACCGCTTGAGGCTTCGTTTGGCTGCTGGCTGGGCTTTCTGCCTTTGGCTCGGAGGGGCTTAGAAGTTGAACATACCTGTGCTGGGAAAATCCCTTATTTTGGCTGCTGATCCCTTGTTTTCGAGGCTGCTGGTCCCTTATTTTCAAATCTGTAAGTTGACAACTATGGCAGAGAGACGGGGAAGTTTTGGGGTCTAGGAAAGGCTGCCTTCGTCAGGCCGGAAGGGGAGAGAGGGAAAAGGCAGAGTGAGGGGTCCCGTTTGGCTTGCGGCGCCCTTCTCCCCAAACCTCACCCAGTTCCTTCAAACTTCACCAGGGTTTCTGCGCTACGGTTCCCAGAATCCCCTGCGAGAAAGGATTGACGAAGCCCTTCGAGTATCGCAGTACCCTGAGCAAACTTCACTACCCAGGGCTCTTTTGGGTGGGGGGAGGGCTGGCTGTTCCAATATAAAATGGGGAAAAACACAGGTAAAGGGCCTCCCCCCCCATAAAAACTTGCTGTAGGTAAGGAGGGGGGGAACAGGCATTGAACAGTTCACCTGGGTCAGCAGACCATTCTTGCTCTGCTGTCGAATTGCAGTGTGACGACATCATTACATTTCCATTTATATAGGCAGATAATGAGGTTTTTTGAGTTTGTCTCTGCCATCCAATTTGTTTATTCAATGATGACAATTAAGTATCAATGGAATTTTCTGGTTTTGTGCAAACCTGAGGGATCGCTCTCTCTCTCTCAATCTCTATATAAAAGCTATAGCCTTACTAATAGTTTGGAAAAGAAATGGGAGCAATTGTAAAATCTCAGCACACAATTCCTACAATGTTGAAGAGTTGGGACCCCAAGAGTCATCTAGACGAACCCTGCTGCCATGCAGATTCTTGCCTGATATATCCAGTGCAGAATTATTATTCTTTAAAAAAAATGTGGTTTGCTTTATGCAGTTTTCTGGGTTTGGGAAAATCCGAGGGGTCAAAAGGGGGCGGGAGGGAGGGAAAATACATGCCTCCATTCTGCACTGGGCAGAGTTATGAGCCCAGCCAAAAAAAGAAATGTTCAAGTGTTGGGGAAATAACAGGTCTACAAAGAGAAGCGTCGCTTGATACGTGAGCCCAAAAAACACTGAATAATCTGCAACCCCATGTGGTGTGGTTTGGAGCCCCATTTCTCCCCAAATTTATCGGGTTGCCCCCGTATTGTGTAAGCCTGAATATACAAGGCGAAGCGTCGAGATTGGTGGTGTTTTGAGAGTAAGGCTATGCGAATTTACGGAAATTATACAGGAACGTAAATGGCTGTGTGCGCACAGTGAATTCTGGCGTGGGCAAGCCCTCTGTCGACTGTCAGCAAGTCCTTCGGGGTTTCGACCGGACGCCTTTCCCTTCCCTACCTGGAGATGTCGGAGATTTGACCCCGGGTCCTTCCATGTGCTCTCTGGCACAGACCACGAGAGCCGGGACCACAAGGGACGCGGGTGGCACTGTGGGTTAAACCACAGAGCCTAGGACTTGCCGATCAGAAGGTTGGTGGTTCGAATCCCCGCAATGACGGGGTGAGCTCCCGTTGCTCGGTCCCTGCTCCTGTCAACCTAGCAGTTCGAAAGCACGTCAAAATGCAAGTAGATAAATAGATACCACTCTGGCAGGAAGGTAAACGCCGTTTCCGTGTGCTGCTCTGGTTCGCCAGAAGTGGCTTAGTCCTGCTGGCCACATGACCCGGAAGCTGTACGCCGGCTCCCACGGCCAGTAAAGCAAGATGAGCGCCGCAACCCCAGAGTCGGCCACGACTGGACCTAATGGTCAGGGGTCCCTTTACCTTTACCTTGCCTTCCACGTGCTCTTTGGCACAGACCACGAGAGCCGAGCCCACAAGGTGCCTCAACCGATTTGGGCAATCTCGCCTTGAAGGGGAACGCAGTAAAATCCATTCTCATTTCCACAGGGTGCTATAAGCATTCATCCGTGGGGGGGGGAGTAGAGGGCTGGAGGGCCGCAAATCTCTCTTGTCTGGCCCTTGGGGGCTGTTCCCCAGGGCACATGCCCCAGCCACGTTCCTTGAATATCTTTGCCCGTCTGGAAAAGAACCTTGAACCACAATATACCGTATTTTTTGCTCTATAAGACGCACCAGACCACAAGAGGCACCTAGTTTTTGGAGGAGGGAAACAAGAAAAAAAATATTCTGAATCTCAGAAGCCAGAACAGCAAGAGGGATCGCTGCGCAGCGAAAGCAGCAATCCCTCTTGCTGTTCTGGCTTCTGGGATAGCTGCGCAGCCTGCATTCGCTCCATAAGACGCACACACATTTCCCCTTACTTTTTAGGAGGGAAAAAGTGAGTCCTATAGAGCAAAAAATACGGTATGTTCTCTTGCTTGCATGGGAAGATGGAGTTTCTTGACAGCGCAGAGAATTCTGGGATTAAAGGTCAGTCGCATCCCGTCGTTTGGAAAAACACCTTCAGACCTGTCCCTCTCTCCCTGGAAGCTCCCCAGGGAAAGAAGGAAGGAAGGAGACAGAAAAGATGAAAGAGAGAAAGACACAGAGAGGAGGACGGCTAGTAAGAAAGAGACGAAAGACAGGCAGAGAGAAATATCCCAAACAAAAGGAACAGAAGCCGAGTTGTGCCACAAAACAACCCATCCCGTTTTTATTTTAAAGATTCTAAAAAAAGAGAGATCAAAACACACAAGAAACAGTTCCGAGAGTTTAGATTTGAACACACAATTAAGGAGAGAGTGAGTTGCGGGGAAAGAGACAACCCTATTCCCTCTTGAACCCACCAGAAATAAAAATAAAAAAATCAGATCGGGGAGAATTAAAAGCAGCAGCAGAGTCCCATTTCTGAAATCCGCGTCTCTTTCCCCAAACGCAGGCACACACAAAAACCCTCATCCACGAAAGGAACGTGCTTAGCAGGAGAAAGGAGGTCCAACTTTGCTCTCCAGGCTAAGTTTGTTTTAAGTGTATTCTTTGGCTGGGGGGGTGGGGAAACACTATGGGGCTCATCCGCCCCTCTTTCGGCGAGGAGACCGACTTGTCCTCAATACATCACTTCGTAGACGGACGCCTTCTTGTCTCCGGAACCGGTGACGATGAACTGGTCGTCGGTGGAGACGTCGCAGCTGAGGACCGACGAAGATTCCTTGGACTGAAAGTAGTTTTTATAAAAAGGGGGGAGAGAAAGGGTTAATGTTGAAAGGAAGCCGGGCTTGGTTTTCACAAGAGCAGGAGGTCACCGTTCTCGCCCCGAACCTCAGGAAACAAAACTTTAAAACTAAAACCCTAAATGCTAGGGTGCTACATAGGGTGCTACACTCAATATGCCAGCAAGTTTGGAAAACTCAGCAGTGGCCAGAGGATTGGAGAAGATCAGTCTACATCCCAATCCCAAAGAAGGGCAGTGCCAAAGAATGCTCCAACTACCGCACAATTGCACTCATTTCACACGCTAGCAAGGTTATGCTTAAAATTCTACAAGGAAGGCTCAAGCAGTATGTGGACCGAGAACTCCCAGAAGTGCAAGCTGGATTTTGAAGGGGCAGAGGAACCAGAGACCAAATTGCAAACATGCGCTGGATTATGGAGAAAGCTAGAGAGTTCCAGAAAGACATCTACTTCTGCTTCATTGACTATGCAAAAGCCTTTGACTGTGTCGACCACAGCAAACTGTGGCAAGTTCTTAAAGAAATGGGAGTGCCGGATCACCTCATCTGTCTCCTGAGAAATCTCTATGTGAGACAAGAAGCTACAGTTAGAACTGGATGTGGAACAGCTGATTGGTTCAAAATTGGGAAAGGAGTACGGCAAGGCTGTATATTGTCTCCCTGCTTATTCAACTTATATGCAGAATTCATCATGCGAAAGGCTGGGCTGGATGAATCCCTAGCCGGAATTAAGATTGCCGGAAGAAATATCAACAACCTCAGATATGCAGATGACCCTGATGTTGGGAAAGATGGAGGGCCCAAGGAGAAGGGGACGATGGAGGACGAGATGGTGGGACAGTGTTCTCAAAGCTATGAACATGAGTTTGACCAAAGTGGAAGACAGGAGTGCCTGGCGTGCTCTGGTCCAGGGGGTCACGAAGAGTCAGACATGATTAAACGACTAAACAACAACAACAACAGATAAATGCTAGGAAAACAATGGAAGCAAAAAAGTTGGAAGGAACCCAAAGGTCATCCATCCCAACCCCTCTGCAATGCAGGAATCTCAGCTAAAGCATCCATCGAACCTCTGCCTAAAAGCCTCCAAGGAATGAGTCCACCATCTCCAGAGGGAGTCCGTTTTCCCCGTGCTGAAAATTTATTCCTAATGTTTAGTCGGAACCATCACTTGAAGCTGTGGGTTCGAGTCCTACCCTCTGAAGCAGAAGAAAACAAATTTTCCCCATCCACCATGCGACATCTCTGGAGATATTTGAAGGTGGCTCTCATTATCTCCCAAGCTAAACATACCCAGCTCCTTCAACCGTTCCTCATCAGGCTCGGTTTCTGGACCCTTGACCGTCTAGAACAGGGGTCAACAAACTTTTTCTGCAGGGGGCCGGTCCACTGTCCCTTAGACCTTGTGGGGGGCTGGGTTATATTTTGAAGAAAAAAATGAACGAATTCCTATGCCCCACAAATAACCCAGAGATCCATTTTAAATAAAAGGACATATTCTACTCATGGTGAAAACACGCTGATTCCCGGACCGTCCGCAGGCCGGATTTAGAAGGCGATTGGGCCGGATCCGGCCCCCGGGCCTTAGGTTGCCTACCCTTTGTCTGGAAAAGGAACAACTCTCCAGCGAACTTATTTGATCGGAGAAAGGAATGTGCGTTAGGAAGCTAGACGAATTACCACCAATTCTTACGGATAAATGAATTGTTGGTCCACAGCCACTCTGCATAGGTCTCCTCTCTCACCCATCAGCGGCCTGACCCTGGCTCTCTCTTACCTGGAATATGCTGGCCCCGTACGGTGTTCGCCAGGCGTTCAATAAGTTGTCCTTGCCAGTGCTTACAAACCATTTCCCTGTAAAGGGGGAGAAACAGGCTGTTTGCTGCCTCTCAATAAAGAGAATAATGTCATCTGACCATAGCTGTCAACTTACAGATTTGAAAATAAGGGACCAGCAGCCTCGAAAATAAGGGATCAGCAGCCAAAATAAGGGATTTTCAGAACACAGGTGTGTTCAACTTCTGAGCCCCTCCGAGCCAAAGGCAGAAAGCCCAGCCAGCAGCCAAACGAAGCCTCAAGCGGTGGTTCCCACAGTGCAGCAACCCGGCAAAGGGGATGCAGCAAGGAAAACCACCGTCACCTCTCCGCTGGGAAGCGCTGAGCAAAGGCGAGTCCCCAGGCAACGCGGCCGATTGGATCGGCACAAGGCATGCAAGCTCCACCCCCCCCCCGTCGTTCTTAGACTCCTTATTGGGTGAGCAACACAGCCAAGCAACTCCGTTGGAGCCTCCCTCTTCCCTGGCCGGCAGGGAGGGAGGGAGAGGAGCTGCTTCCTTTGAAACCCGGGAAATTTAAGGGACATCATCAATAAGGGACAGCAGCGGGACACGGTGCTGGGATAAGGGACTGTCCCACCAAATAAGGGATGGTTGACAGCTATGGCTGGAAGGGGCCCTATCCTGTAGAAGCACCTGTCGGTCTGTCTACTCTTTACCTCCTCCCCCGATTTAAAAGCTGCACTTGGCAATTTGAGCTGTTCATAGTACAAAATATGTCTCTTGTGTAATTTTATTCCCTGAACCGCACCAAGACGCTGTGATGAAGGGCAGTATATAAATCAACAATAATAATAATTATAGCAGAAACCCCAGGCTTACCGCAGGAGGCGAACTTGAGGGAGAGGACACAGCTCTCGTGGAGATGGAGTTGGTACTTTTCGGGCTTTGAGACGTGAAGGATTTCAACGTGGCTACTTTCCATACCGACCGCCAACCACTCCCCCGTGGGGCAGTAACCCAGGGAAAATATCTGGAAGGGCAAGAGTTGGGTGGAAAGATGGGAGACAGTGGCAGCTGAGCCATTAGGGCGAATGGAGCAGTGCAAAACCTACTTCCAGCCTGACTTCTCGCTACAACCTGTCAGGAAGTGGCTCTGCCTGCCATTAGCTTTAGCTCCACAATGACAAACCTAGACAGCATCTTAAAAAGTAGAGACATCACCTTGCCAACAAAGGTCCGTATAGTTAAAGTTATGGTTTTCCCAGTAGTGATGTACGGAAGTGAGAGCTGGACCATAAAGAAGGCTGATTGCCGGAGAACGGATGCTTTTGAATTCTGGTGCTGGAGGAGACTCTTGAGAGTCCCATGGACTGCAAGAAGACCAAACCTCTCCATTCTTCAGGAAATCAGCCCTGAGTGCTCACTGGAAGGACAGATCCTGAAGCTGAGGCTCCAAGACTTTGGCCACCTCAGGAGAAGAGAAGACTCCCTGGGAAAGACCATGATGGTGGGAAAGATGGAGGGCACAAGGAGAAGGGGACGACGGAGGACGAGATGGTGGGACAGTGTTCTCGAAGCTACCAGCATGAGTTTGACCAAACTGCGGGAGGCAGTGGAAGACAGGAGTGCCTGGCGTGCTCTGGTCCACGGGGTCACGAAGAGTCGGACACGACTAAACGACTACAACAGCTTTAGCGCCACCTACTGGTCAGCTCCCTACCTCCCGCCCAATTGGGGCTTCAGTGAGCACCAGCCATCACTGATGGGGCCAGAGGGAAGAGAATTGAAAGCAGGGATGCGCCAGGGTTGTGGCCGAGTGGTGGCCAGAATCCTGTGGGTTCCGCAAGCCTCTGCCTTTTCTAGTTCCAATGCGGATGGAGGCGAGATGGTGTAATTATTACGGTTGTCTGGGACGCAGTGATTTCTCTCACACGTGCACCCAAGTTTCCAGTCCTCATTATTGACAGGCAACAACCTGCTGAAATCTCCGAGAAACCAGAGGGCGAGTGGATGGAAAGAAGATTGCCAGGAGTTTGGGGATTTTTTGGGGGGAGACTGTAGCACCCCTCTCTGCGCCTCACATTTATGAATTCTTGTTTTTAAGCTAAAGAAAACACGGCAGAAAATCCCCCGGGGATTTAGCACCTCCCCATGCCAAAAAGGATTTTGAAAACAACAAAAAAGGCATTTTTTTTAAAAAAAACCACGATGTGATATGTATAAAGTTATGCCCATTGCCGATAGAAGAAAGCTTTTTCTTGCTTGTTCATAAATCTAGAAATTCGTAAGAGATTCAGGGAAGTCCTTGTTCACACAAGGACTCGTTAACGTATGGAACTCACCACCACAAGAAAGCGATAGACGCTAACACAGATGTCTTTTTCAAGAGGGTTCTGGGAGGCTGCGTCTATCATTGGCGACTGTTAATGGCTGCCCAGAGGCCACACCCACTTCAACCAGGTGAGACTCCTCCCCCTTCTGCCCCCTCCTTTGCCCCCCTCCCCATGCCTGTGAGGTGAAGTCGTGCTGTTGAAGCTGGCGCCCTTCGCGGAGGTCCCAGCACCGCACGGTGTTGTCCAGGCCTCCCGTCCAAAGCTTGGTGCCGTCGTTCGAGATGTCGATGCAACTGGCACCGTCCGTGTGCCCCTGGAACTGCCTGGAAAGAAAGATATAAAAGGAGAAGGGAGTCACCCAATATTCCAGGAATGACAGATTAGACACATTGGAATAATCGATCATCTGGGTCTCACACAGCGCTGGTGCTTTGAAGCCCCAATAGACACCTGAACTTTGGGCCTTCAAAGCACCAGGTGCTATTTTCTGAAAGCACTCAGAACCATAGCTGTCAACTTTTCCCTTTTCTTGCGAGGAATCCTATTCGGAATAAGGGAATTTCCCTTAAAAAAAGGAAAACGTTGACAGCTATGCTCAGAACCCCTGACTGGCAAATGAAGCAGTTCTTACTTAATGATGGTGAAAGAGGAGAGCGCAAAATATGGTCTGAAGCTCATCATCAAAAAAACGAAGATCATGGCCACTGGGCCCATCACCTCCTGGCAAATAGAAGGGGAAGAAATGGAGGCAGTGAGAGATTTTACTGTCTTGGGCTCCATGATCACTGCAGATGGTGACAGCAGCCACGAAATTAAAAGACGCCTGCTTCTTGGGAGAAAAGCAATGACAAACCTAGACCGCATCTTAAAAAGCAGAGACATCACCTTGCCGACAAAGGTCCGTATAGTTAAAGCTCTGGTTTTCCCAGTAGTGATGTATGGAAGTGAGAGCTGGACCATCAAGAAGGCTGATCGTCAAAGAATTGAATTCTGGTGCTGGAGGAGACTCTTGAGAGTCCCATGGACTGCAAGCAGATCAAACCTCTCCATTCTTCAGGAAATCAGCCCTGAGTGCTCACTGGAAGGACAGATCCTGAAGCTGAGGCTCCAAGACTTTGGCCACCTCATGAGAAGAGAAGACTCCCTGGAAAAGACCCTGATGTTGGGAAAGATGGAGGGCACAAGGAGGAGTGGACGACAGAGGACGAGATGGTGGGACAGTGTTCTCAAAGCTACCAGCATGAGTTTGACCAAAGTGCAGGAGGCAGTGGAAGACAGGAGGGCCTGGCATGCTCTGGTCCAGGGGGTCACGAAGAGGCGGACACGACTAAATGACAACACTTAGGGGTCATCACAGAAGGGTGACATTTTTGCTGGCCAAAAGGCCTTTGTTCTGAAACCGGTGTCCCACTAAAGCAGTAATTTCCAAAGTTGGTTGTTTAGTGTCCGGGTAGAACAATTGGGGTGGAGACGCTCCTTCAGATATACTGGGCCCTTTAGGGCTTTCAAGGTCAGCACCAACACTTTGAATTGTGCTCGGAAACATCCTGGGAGCCAATGTAGGTCTTTCAAGACCGGTGTTATGTGGTCTCGGCAGCCGTTCCCAGTCCCCAGTCTAGCTGCCGCATTCTGGATTAATTGTCGTTTCCGGGTCACCTTCAAAGGTAGCCCCACATAGAGCACATGGCAGTAGTCCAAGCGGGAGATAACCAGAGCATGCACCACTCTGGCGAGACAGTCCGCGGGCAGGAAGGGTCTCATCCTGCGTACCAGATGGAGCTGCCCTGGACACAGAATTGACCTGCGCCTCCATGGACAGCTGTGGGTCCAAAATGACTCCCAGGCTGCGCACCTAGTCCTTCAAGGACACAGTTGCCCCATTCAGGACCAGGGAGTCCCCACACCAGCCCGCCTCTTGAAGACAGACTGCCAGCAGGTAACACTCACCTAACAAGGGTCTGGTTCTGCAGGTCCCAGACCACGATGTTGCCATCGCTGCAGCAGGAAAAGCAGACCTTGGCATCGGGACTGATGGCGAGGGCATAGCAGGCCGGGGCAGAGGACGTCAGTTCCGCCTTGATCCGGGGAGTCGGCGCCGCCAGATCCCAGATGGAGAGGGTGCTGGCCTCCCCGCCCACAATCAAACTTCTGCTGTCGGGGAGGAGCTTGCACGACCGAATGTAGTTTTCTCGGTTCTGTGACAAGGGAGGAAGGGGTTTAAGGAAGCGGTTCCCGCCTTTCGGAATGGCAAAAACGATCAGTGCTCACCCCTGAAGACCGCATATACAGTCGTACCTCGGAAGTCGATTCCGGAGTCCATTCGACTTCCAAAACGTTCGGAAACCAAAGTGCGGCTTCCGATTGGCCGCAGGAAGCTCCAATCGGAAGCTCCGTCGGACGTTCGGGTTCCAAAGAACGTTCGCAAACCGGAACAGCCACTTCCGGGTTTGTGGCGTTCGGGAGCCGAAAGGTTCGACTTGCAAGGCGTTCGGGATTCGACTGTAGAGGGAATGGCGATATTCCCAGTTTCAGCGCTCACCCCTCAAGATCATGAATACAGTCGTACCTCGGAAGTCGAACGGAATCCATTCCGAAGTCCATTCGACTTCCAAAACGTTCGGAAACCAAAGCGTGGCTTCCGATTGGCTGCAGGAAGCTCCAATCGGAAGCCGCGTCGGACGTTTGGATTCCAAAGAACGTTCGCAAACCGGAACAGGCACCTCCGGGTTTGCGGCGTTCAGGAGCCAAAAGGTTCGACTTGCAAGGCGTTCGGGATTCGACTGTAGAGGGAATGGTGATATTCCCAGTTTCTTTCGTAAGCGATAGAAATAGCACACGCAACACAGAAATATCCCACACGTCTGAATTCTAGGCCAACCGAAGAGGCAAAAGGTTTATTAAGTCATGCCTGGAAAATAAAATTGCAGCTGGAGTGATCCTGCTCAGGGCTGCAGCCTGCCAGCCACAACCTTTGTCAGAGACTCCATTCCATGTCCGCACCCCCCACACACCTGACCCATTCCAGATACTTGCCACTCCAGCCTTTAAGCAGCTTAAGGTTTACTCTAGGTTAGAATATAAAATTGCAAATGGAGTGATCCTGCTCAGGGCTGCAGCCTGCCAGCCACAACCTTTGTCGGAAACTCCATTCCATGTTTGCTTCAACCCCACCCCCCGACCCCATTCCAGCCTTTAAGCAGCTTAAGGTTTACTCTAGGTTAGAATATAAAATTGCAAATGGAGTGATCCTGCTCACGGCTGCAGCCCGCCAGCCACAGCCTTTGTCAGAGACTCCATTCCGTGTCCTCTTTCCCTGACCTGACCCCAAACAGAAAGTCATAATTCCAGGCCCATATCTCATTAACTGCTTAATTTTTAGCGGGTTGACCCTTTGGGTTTTCTCCCCTCTTGCACATGGAAAATGCCGTTTTGAATGATTGGAACTCACCCTCAAAGATCTGTGCTAGAAGGAATGATGATGATATATTTCTTTTAAACAACAGGAAGCAATAAAAATGGCAGCCGCAGCAGGAAACCATCTTGCAAGGACCACGAGAGCACCCAAGTCCTGGGAGACTCTAGGGATGCGCCGGGGAAACCGAGTCATGCAAACCAACGTGCACACACCCACACCCCCGTCCTCGTACGTACCAGGCAGTCCAGCTGTGCCACGGGGGTCTTTGAGCCTGGCTGGGCCACGTCCCACACCTTCACACAGCCTTTGCCCCCCGTGTAGACGTGCTGCGTGGAATTGCTGATGGTGACGGCGCAGACCACCTCCCCGTGCGTCAGCGTGTGGAGCTGGCGGGCGTGGCGAGGGATGCCCGAGCCGATGAGGGCGTCGGGCGGGAAGGGCACCGGCTGCATCTGCCCATCGGAGCTGACGTGGAAGGAATACGCTCTGCGGGGGAAGCGGGGAGCAGGCTTTGGGTGGGAACGGAACAGCCCCCTGGGCTTCACAAAAAGACCCCGGACCGCCATTCCCTGCGGGGTGAGGCCCCCCTCCAGAGGCACAGGAAGGCGCCGTGAACTGCCAATCCTCTAAAATCTTTGCTGCCCTTGAACTAAATAACAGCACAACTTAAGGAAAAGTTCTGCGCCAAACAAGGGAGACCTTGCAAAACGCTGTTGCGGCGTAGGCCTCTCCTGCCCTGCCAGCCAAGCCCTTTTCCCGTAAACTCCATTCCAGGCCTCTCTGCCACCCCCCAAACACAGAACTGTCCACACAACGGGAAGCTGCAAATAACAATGTTTGGGTCGGGAGCATAGCTGTCAACTTACAGATTTGAAAATAAGGGACCAGCAGCCTCGAAAATAAGGGATCAGCAGCCATAATAAGGGATTTTCCCAGCACAGGTATGTTCAACTTCTGAGCCCCTCCGGGCCAAAGGCAGAAAGCCCAGCCAGCAGCCAAACGAAGCCTCAAGCGGTGGTTCCCACAGCGCAGCAACCCGGCAAAGGGGATGCAGCAAGGGAAACCACCGTCACCTCTCCGCTGGGAAGCGCTGAGCAAAGGCGAGTTCCCAGGCAACGCGGCCGATTTGATCGGCACAAGGCATGCAAGCTCCACCCCCCAGTCGTTCTAGACTCCTTATTGGGTGAGCAACGCAGCCAAGCAACACAGTTGGAGCCTCCCTCCTCCCTGGCCGGCAGGGAGGGAGAGGAGCTGCTTCCTTTGAAACCCGGGAAATTTAAGGGACATCATCAATAAGGGACAGCAGCTGGACACAGTGCTGGGATAAGGGACTTTCCCGCCAAATAAGGGACAGCTATGGTCTGGAGTGCTGTGTTCTTTTCTCAAAGACTCTCCATGCCATTGTTTGCGAGATATTTGGGGACCCTTTGGCTCCATCACTCGGCGGTGATGGCAGCCGCAATCTGAAAATCATCAGGTGAGAAGACAAGAGGGTTTGAGTTTGCCCATCGGCCAGGAAAGTCCCAGGGCGACCTTAAGCCGGTCCCTCTCTCCCTAACCTACTTCCTGGGCTGTTGTGAACCACCATTTATTTATTTAAGGCTAAACAGGTTACATTTCAAAGCCAGCAGTGCCCAATGATCTTCTGAAGAAAGCAGGGGCATGAAAAAGCAGATAGAAATTCTCAATCTATTATTGTCTATTATCTACCTCTCTACCTCTCTTTCAAATCGGAACCAGTGAAGGTGGTGAAGATCCTGTGTGAGTGTCTGTTGGCAGTTGGAGGATGGATGGCGGCTAACAGATTGAGGTTGAATCCTGGCAAGACAGAAGGACTGTTTTTGGGGGACAGGAGGCAGGCGGGTGTGGAGGACTCCCTGGTCCTGAATGGGTTAACTGTGCACCTGAAGGACCAGGTGCGCAGCCTGGGAGTCATTCTGGACTCACAGCTGTCCATGGAGGTGCAGGTTAATTCTGTGTCCAGGGCAGTTCCATCTGGTACGCAGGATGAGACCCTTCCTGCCCGCAGACTGTCTCGCCAGAGTGGTGCATGCTCTGGTTATCTCTCGCTTGGACTACTGCAATGCGCTCTACGTGGGGCTACCTTTGAAGGTGACCTGGAAATTGCAACTAATCCAGAATGCGGCAGCTGGACTGGTGACTGGGAGCGGCCACCAAGACCACATATCACCCGTCTTGAAAGACCTACACTGGCTCCCAGTACGTTTCGGAGCACAATTCAAAGTGTTGGTGCTGACCTTTAAAGCCCTAAATGGCCTCAGTCTAGTATACCCGAAGGAGCGTCTCCACCTCCATCATTTTGCCCGGACACTGAGGTCCAACACCGAGGGCCTTCTGGCGGTTCCCTCACTGTGAGAAGCCAAGTTACAGGGAACCAGGCAGAGGGCCTTTACGGTGGTGGCGCCTGCCCTGTGGAACGCCCTCCCACCAGATGTCAAAGAGAAAAATAACTACCAAACTTTTAGAAGACATCTAAAGGCAGCCCTGTTTAGGGAAGCTTTTAATGTTTAAATAGGTTATTGTATTTTAGTGTTTGTTGGAAGCCGCCCAGAGTGGCTGGGGAAACCCAGCCAGATGGGAGGGGTATAAATAATAAATTATTATTAATTATTATTATTATTATTGTCATCTGTTAGCTTCAGAGGCTCAGACACAGGAAGGCAAAGGGGAGATTTTTAGACACGGTTTATTGCCATCGTTGCTTCGCTTTCGAGGCTCGGCCGTGGCACGCCACCCTCCTCAATCCCCAAATTTGTCCCTTGCTGCGCACACAGACCCCCACGCCATCACTTACGGCTTTGCTGAAGGCACACCTGTCTGCATCCCTGTCGACAATCCCGGGACCCGCAGGTGAGAGTGGGGGTCGTAGGCGACCTGGTCAGACCAGAGGAGAGGATTTGCTTTGGTTAACAGGAAGCAACTTGAGTTTCACAAAGCTAGCCGGCACCGAATCAAAGTGGGAGCAAACTCTTTATTGGCAAAAACGCAGACTTGGCAGAGTGTCATTGCCTAGTGGGCGGAGCAGCTCATCTCTGGCAGGTCTTTCTCCATTTAAACCAGTCGGTGGGGCTGGAAGCGCCTGTCTCCCCATAGTTCCCTCCTTTCCAGGGTTTTCCCCCAAGCAATTGGAGACTGTGCCTACGTCAGCCAACCTATCCTCTGCCCTTTTCATGCCTCTCCAGGTTCTGGGAGAGCAGTAGGGAAGGGAGCTTGTCGCAGTGTAGCCTTATTAGACTTTACCGATTGGTTGGCTCTGCGTTGCTCCCGGACAGGAGGAAGGAAGTCAAATGACACCGAGGGTTGGTTCAGAGAAAGAGTTCTTTTATTCTGCTCTCCTGATAGCACAAGGCACATGGTGGTCAGTCCACAGCGAGTCCAAAGAAATGAGAAATTTCATGCAGTATATATATCATCCAGGCACCCTCTCCCTCCTTCCCCAGGAATCCAACCACGTCAGCCTATACATGCAGGTTGACATCACATATGTTCCTGCTCCGGTATTCTTAACCATAAAAGGGTATTCCTGTCCCCCCTATACTCTTATCTTGGAGCAAGAGGTCACCAACTCCAAGAACACACTCTGGCGCTGTTCCCGGACTAGGTCTGTGCATCTTTGTGGTCAGGACGTAAGATAAGGCCCAGACGTGCCATCCCTGTTCCACTTTGGAACGGACAAGGCCATCCGTCGTTACCGGCCTTCATGGACTGATAAGGGAGAGAGCTTTGAGCACTTGTTCATACAGCTGGGTTTGGGCTCAAGAGCTCAAGTTAAAGCATTTTAGAAACGCTCCCTTGGAAAAGGGAAAATGGGGATTTTGGGTCCCTGCACAGAAACCCATTCCTTCAGCAGCGACAGTTAAAAGATCCAGATAATAATTTGAATCAACGACCCAGCAGGGGTCGCAGGCGGTGTGATCCGGTCCAACTCTACAATTCTATGATAAGCTACACAACCAGACTTGAACACAGGCTAATATTCTACACACCTGGTTTGGGCTTGAACAGGTGGGGAAATGTTTTCAGCTGGTGCCGAAATAAGCAGTGAGTTTCAAAGCGCCACCATGCCAAGAGATCAGTTTCTTACAAATGCAGGATAACGAAAAAGGCATCTTCCCATGGGCTATATGCCACTTCTCAAGAAATAAATCATTTGCTGCTTTCAATCCGCCCTCAATTTCACAACCATGAAGACCAGACACTTTTTAGTTTTAGGTGGAAGGTTTTAATTCAGTGTCAGAGTGGCCAGTCTTCAGCTGGTCCCGGGTGCAACTCCCTGGCATCTCTGGGTTCGGCTAAGCCTGGCACCTGAAAGGCTGGTGAGCTGCTGCCAGCCAGTGTACGCAGCACTGGTCTAGATGGGCTTCGACTCGGGTCGGACTTAGCTTTCGTTCAGAAACTTGAGGACTGGAATCTTGCATTTTGCTTTGAGGAAGCGTGGTGGCTCATTGGCAGGCTCAACCCACAGCATCTATAGGCTGGGCTGAGCATGTTCCCCCGGCCTGAAATGCTGGAGAGATGCTGCCAGCCAGTGTAGGCAGCACTAAGGTAGAAGGAGCAAGGGTCTGGCTCAGCATAGGGCAGCCCCCTCTCGTTTCCCTAAGCCGCAATGCCCGAAACACTCACCAGAGGGGAGCGCCCGTAGCTGGCGGCCCCCACGACTGCTGCCCCATTGAGCTGGGGGGTTACCAGGTGCAGCCCCGCGTAAGGCCCCGCGCTCGCCATGTCGCCGTTGACAGACGCGTGCGCCACGTTGAAGGCGGCTTGGTAGGAGCTCTGGACCGTGAGTGGATTTCGCAGGCTCAGGGCTGAAGTGGAAGAAAAGGATCAAGGAATAGATGAGAGATAAAGGTAAAGGGATGGGACGCGGGTGGCGCTGTGGGTTAAACCACAGAGCCTAGGACTTGCTGATCAGAAGGTCAGCAGTTCGAATCCCCACGAAGGGGTGAGCTCCCGTTGCTCGGACCTTGCTCCTGCCCACCTAGCAGTTCGAAAGCACGTCAAAGTGCAAGTAGATAAATAGGTACCGCTCTAGCGGGAAGGTAAACGGCGTTTCCTTGTGCTGCTCTGGTTCGCCAGAAGCGGCTTAGTCCTGCTGGCTAGTCCTGCCCACTCTGCCCCGCTCAAATCACAGACCCGCTTCTGACCCCCCCCCCATTACCGAGAGATTCCACCGTCTGCTTCGCGACCCCTGGACGGAGCTGGGGCGTGCTGCTGCTGGAGGATCCCTGCGCCGTCCCTTCGCCTTGGGAAGTCGGGGTGCTGGACTTCAAACCGGGGGTGCCCGCTTTCTCTACCTGGAAGGTATTACTGCTTTAATTTCATTTATTTACACCTCTGCCCCCATCCCTTTCTCAGAGACGCTCGGGGAGAGAGGACAAAGTCCTTCCCACTCTTAAAAGAAGAAAAAATCACGACGACAACTGAGGTCTAGCTCGGGGTGTGTGTGTGTCTTCTGGTGGTTGTGTCTCTGCGAGACATGAGGCATAGCTGTCAACTTACAGATTTGAAAATAAGGGACCAGCAGCCTAGAAAATAAGGCATCAGCAGCCAAAATAAGGGATTTTCAGAACACAGGTATGTTCAACTTCTGAGCCCCTCTGAGCCAAAGGCAGAAAGCCCAGCCAGCAGCCAAACGAAGCCTCAAGCGGTGGTTCCCACAGCGCAGCAACCCGGCAAAGGGGATGCAGCAAGGGAAACCACCATCACCTCTCCGCTGGGAAGCGCTGAGCAAAGGCGAGTCCTCAGGCAAGGCGGCCGATTTGATCGGCACAAGGCATGCAAGCTCCACCCCCCAGTCGTTCTTAGACTCCTTATTGGGTGAGCAACGCAGCCAAGCAACACAGTTGGAGCCTCCCTCCTCCCTGGCTGGCAGGGAGGGAGGGATAGGAGCTGCTTCCTTTGAAACCCGGGAAATTTAAGGGACATCATCAATAAGGGACAGCAGCGGGACACGGCGCTGGGATAAGGGACTTTCCCGCCAAATAAGGGATGGGTGACAGCTATGACGTGAGGTAGCAGGGCCTTCTCGGTAGTGGCACCCTCCCATCAGATGTCAAGGAAATAAACAATGGCGCAGGCTTTTAGAAGACACCTGAAGGCAGCCTTGTACAGGGAAGTTTTTAAGCTTTACTGTGGCTTCGTAATTTGATGGAAGCAAATTTATTATATTATAAATATAACATAATCATTAGCTGGAGGCACCAAACATGGTGAGCTCTGAATATCTGAAGAACCGTCTGTTCCGACCAGCTCTGCTGGACGCTTACAGTGTTTTCAAGGTTCAAGGTGTCACTACCAGCGTGTAAAGCCCTTCGCAACTCGGGACCAGTTTACCTGCGAGGTTGTTTTCCTACTCTAAGCGGCATATAAACGTACGAAATCCATCAAAAAAAGCCAGGACATTCGTGGAAACAGGACGAGAACGGGCTGCTCTGTGCCTCAGTTGTCGGGGCTTTCCCCCCAAAAAATGCTTCCTGGATCCCCTGAACGCAGGAAGGCATAGATCCCAAGAAATTATGCACGTACCGTGACCACCTCCTTGGTGATCCGGGGTGGGGAGGAACTGCAGGATGTGGGACTGAGCTGCATGGACTCTTTCCTCTGCAGGGAGATTTTATCGACACCGTTTTCCCGGGAGGAGAAGGAATTGACGCTGTGGGGCGAGGAGGGATCCTGGTATGGGGAAAACAGAAAAAGAGAGAGAGAGAGAGAGGGGGAGGGAGGGAGGGAGACAGACAGACAGACAGACAGGTATATCAGAGGTCCTTTCCAACTACCGTATTTTTTGCTCTATAAGGCCCACTTTTTCCCTCCTAAAAAGTAAGGGGAAATGTGTGTGCGTCTTATGGAGCGAATGCAGGCTGCGCAGCTATCCCAGAAGCCAGAACAGGAAGAGGGATCGCTGCTTTCACTGCGCAGCGACCCCTCTTGCTGTTCTGGCTTCTGGGATTCAGAATATTCTTTTTCTTGTTTTCCTCCTCCAAAAACCAGGTGCGTCTTGTGGTCTGGTGCGTCTTACAGAGCGAAAAATGCGGTGAATGATTCCTGTTCAGATATCTGCTTTCTGCAGAGCTCTAACAAAAATTCTCAGCAGCCAATATTGGTGCACTGAATGAGCAAAACAGGCTTCAGTTTGTGAAGCGGGACTAACCCCCTTCTTGAATTCAGCCTGATCTTTTATTTCCTTTCTCTTCCCTTTTATGAAGGGAAGAGATCGGCAAGTCCTAGGCTCTGTGGTTTAACCCACAGACTATAGCCTACTGTCATTAACTTGGAAATATCTATACGCCCGCGAGAAGTTCTATTATACGCACGCAAAGCTCGTCAACCACCAAATTTTCTTCGCTCTTGTCTCCGTCGCTGCCCTGTAAAGAAAAGGGGGAAAATGAAAGCTATGAGTCTCCCCCAAAACCAGCTCTGTGAATTCGTTAAACTAAATACTTTCAATAAATGTGCAATTACAGCGGTACCTTAGTTCTCAAACACCTTGGTTCCCAGACGTCGAAAACCTGGAAGTGTTCTGGTTTTCGAACGTTTTTCAGAAGCTGAGCGTCGGGTGCGGCTGTCGGCTATTGTTTCCGGGGCGCCTGCACCAATCAGAAGCTGTGCCTTGGTTTTCGAACATTTCGGAAGTCAAACGGACTTCTGGAACGGATTAAGTTTGGCGCTTTTGTTTTTGCTATTTATTTTGCATTTTTGTGGCTTTTTCAGTTAATTTGTTTTCGTGGCTGTGTGGAACCCAGTTCAGCTACTGATTGATTGTGTGACTGTGGAAATGGATAAAAGCCCCCCATCCAAACAATGACTATTATCAGTGCAGGTAAGAATTTTTTTATTATTATTATTTTTATCATCTACAATACTGTCTTATTTATTTTATAGTACAGTGGTACCTCGGGTTACATACGCTTCAGGTTACACACTCCGCTAACCCAGAAATAGTGCTTCAGGTTAAGAACTTTGCTTCAGGATACGAACAGAAATTGGGCTCTGGTGGCGCGGCAGCAGCAGGAGGCCCCATTAGCTAAAGTGGTGCTTCAGGTTAAGAACAGCTTCAGGTTAAGAACGGACCTCCGGAACAAATTAAGTACTCAACCCGAGGTACCACTGTACAGCACATGGATTACTGCTTTCATTTTAGGGATCAGTGGTCTTGTTGAATAGTTAAATTGCTGATTTAGGGGTTGTTTTTAAAAGTCTGGGACGGATTAATCCC
Source organism: Podarcis filfolensis (assembly GCF_964270895.1). NCBI lineage: Eukaryota > Metazoa > Chordata > Lepidosauria > Squamata > Lacertidae > Podarcis > Podarcis filfolensis. Next base: position 8,671,355 of record NC_139622.1, read on the forward strand.
TTTTGCATGACTTTGTATGGGAAAGCGCGCCTTGGTTTTGGAACGCTTTGGTTTTGGAACGGATTTCCGGAACGGATTAAGTTTGAGAACCAAGGTACTACTGTAATTGTCACTGTTATGAACACTGCGGTGTGTGCCTAGTTTTCCATTCCCCAAGCCCCCAAACCCAGCCCGCCGTACGTAATCTGTGGCATATTCTTTCTCCTCTGTTTTCCTCTTTTTGCTGCTGTTCAGATACTCCGAAATGGCTCGCATTCGCTCCCCGTTGGACAGCGCTAAGGAGCTCTGGGGAAGGAGGGAAGAGAAGCAAGTGTCTGTTTTAGTATTTCAGTCGCCGCACCTGCCCTCCCCGTGAAAAGCCCTCCCATCAGACGTCAAGGAAATAAACGTCTATCCGATTTTTAGAAGACACCTGAGCTCACCCAGCAGTGAGTTCCATAGTTCAACCGCGCAAAAAATGGCTTCCTTTTGTCTGTCTTGATATTTTGGCAGCAGCACCCGCCTCCCCCAAATATATATATATATATATATATATATATATATATATATATATATATATATATATGAGAAACATGGGAGATTACAAGGGGTCAAAAAAATGGATGTACCGTGCCATATTAGAAGCAAAAAAAAAAACCTTGTTTTGATGAATTGGAAGAGCCCCAAAAAGATCCCATTGAGGACATGGATTGACAATACGGACAGACTAGTTGCCTACGAGCGGATTGCATATCGACGCAAATCAAGAAGGGATAAATACGAAGAAATCTGGAAGGAATACTTGAGCGATAAGGCGGGAAGTAGGGGGAGGAGAGGTGGGGAAATATTGTTAAAAGGGTGTCGTTATAGGTATATATCACTACTCCAATCTGAATTGTTAAATTGTGTTATTAGGTTTATTGTGGGTTTTTGTTGTGTGTGTTTTTTGTGGTTGGTGTCTGTATTGAAAAAGCGATTAAATAAATTTTTAATAAATAAAATAAATAAATATATTTAATAAATAAATAAATAAATACACACACACATATATATGCGCGCACACACACACACACACATATATACATATATAAATATATATAGATATATATATACACACACATATACACATACACACACATACCAACAAGAAAGGGGGTTGTCATGTGCTCAGTGCCCCCCTCCTGGGGGGAAAAACAAGGGGGGGGGAAGCAAACAAAATTTTCAAAAGCGCAAATTGGCTGCCTCCCAAACCCTTTACAGCAAATGTTTTGTTTGACGGGCTTTTCCCACTCATTCTTCTCCATCTCCTCCCCCCCCCCCCAGCTCCAAACACATACAGAGCTTTAAAAATAAAATAAAGGGGGGGGGAACCCAGACACTCTCCAAAATGCACAACCCCCCCAAAAAAATTATTCATCTCTCTCTGTTTAAAAGTGATTTCTCGAGAAAAGAGGGGAAAAGGAAAGGGGCGTCCGTACGGCTAAACAATTGGCGGGGGGAAGGATTGAAGAATGGAAGGGAACGGGTGGGAGGAAAAAAAGAGACTTACGGGACCCGGGTCTCTCTCTGTCGCCATGGCAACGCGGATCAGCAACAGGGAAACGATGGAGAGGGAGGGAGAGAGAGAGAGAGAGAGAGAGAGAGAGAGAGAGAGAGAGAGAGAGAGAAAGATTTCAGTATCTCAAAAACAGCCACAATGGTGCAGGCATGCACAGAGGAAAAGAACAGCAGAATTGATATTTGTGAGCAAAATGTTAAAATAATATTATATCTATCTATCTGTCTGTCTGTCTATCTGTCTGTCTATCTATCTATCTATCTATCTATCTATCTATCATCTATCCATCTATCTATCTATCTATCTGTCTATCTATCATCTATCTGTCTGTCTGTCTATCTATCTATCTATCTATCTATCTATCTATCTATCTATCATCTATCTATCTATCCATCTATCTATCTATCTATCTATCTATCTATCTATCTACCTATCTATCTGTCTGTCTGTCTGTCTATCTATCTATCTATCATCTATCTATCTATTTCTATCCTTTTCTGGGCAAAAAGCCCAGAATTAAATTTAAGATACTAACGGATTCAAAGGAAAGAGGGGGGTTTGCCCTGCCAGACTTTAAACTTTACTACGAAGCGGCAGCTTTCTGCTGGCTGAAAGAATGGCTACTTCTTGAAAACACAGACATTTTGGATTTGGAAGGTTTTAATAACATTTTTGGGTGGCATGCATATTTGTGGTATGACAAGGTTAAAGCACATAAAAGTTTTAAAAATCATATTGTCAGAAAAGCACTACTAAATGTCTGGGACAGATATAAAGACTTGCTGGAAAATAAAACTCCAAGGTGGCTGTCGCCAATGGAAGCTAAGGCAGTTAAAAAGTTAAATATGGAGTCCAAGTGGCCAAGATACTGGGAAATTTTGGAAAAGGAAGGGGACAAATTGAGATTGCAGAGTTTTGAGAAATTAAAAGGGAAGGTGAGAGACTGGTTCCACTACCATCAAATAAATGAAGCGTTTAAACTGGACAGTAAAATTGGCTTCCAGGTGGAAAAATCAAAATTGGAGACAGAACTGTTAGAACCCAGTACTAAGAATTTGTCCAAAATGTACAATTTGCTGCTGAAATGGAATACACAAGATGAAACGGTTAAATCGGTCATGATTAAATGGGCTCAGGACATTGGTCATAATATTTTGTTTGCTGATTGGGAAAAGTTGTGGACCACCGGGATAAAATTTACGGCATGTAATGCCTTAAGAGAAAACATTATGAAAATGATATATAGGTGGTACATAACCCCAGTCAAGCTTGCAAAGATTTACCATGTGCCTGACAATAAATGTTGGAAATGTAAAGAAACTGAAGGTACATTTTTTCATCTTTGGTGGACCTGCCCGAAGATTAAGGCATTCTGGGAAATGATCTATAATGAACTTAAAAAGGTATTTAAATATACTTTCCCCAAGAAACCAGAGGCCTTTCTCTTGGGTATTGTCGGCCAAGGGGTGTTAAAGACGGATATAACTTTCTTTATGTATGCTACAACAGCAGCTAGAATACTCATTGCGAAGTACTGGAAGACGCAAGAACTACCCACACTGGAAGAATGGCAGATGAAGGTGATAGACTATATGGGCTTGGCAGAAATGACGAGCAGAATCCGAAACCAGGGAAGAGAAGCAGCGCAAGAAGAATGGAAAAAATTCAAGGACTATTTAAAGAAATATTATAAAGTTAATGAAAGTTAGAATGATGTTGGACTGGAAAGTAAATGGTTACTATTAGCAATGGTTAAGACAAGGAAAATAAGGAAGAATAGTCTAAATTTAAATTAAAATAAGGGAAGATTTGCTGAACAATCGATAAGAATTTGGAATACAGAAAGGGGAGGCATGAGGAAGTCGGGGAAGACAGGATATGAAATTAGGATATGAAATGATACATGTTTTTTGTTTTGTTTTTGTTTTTGTATGTTTATGTTTGTTGTACTGTGTTTATATGGAAAAATAAAAATATTTAAAAAAAAATATCTATCTATTTCTATCATCTATCTATCTATCTATCTGTCTATCATCTATCTATCGCTATCTATCTATCATCTATCATCTATCTATCTATCTATCTATCTATCTATCTATCTATCATCTATCATCTATCTAATCTATCTATCTATCATCAGTATCCCTGTTTTTAAATGGCTAACAGGATTTTTTTTGTGGGGTGTGTATGTTATTGAACAGCACATTTCTCCCTTCCATGAAATAAACAACAAAAAAGGTTAGGTAACTTGTCATTGCCGCCGCCGCCTAAAGATGAGCAGCCGCTGACCCCAGGCGACCAGTCGGTCTACAAAAGGCAGGTTGCTCCCCTAGGCTGTGAACCGATTAAGCCCAGGGAACTAGCGGCAAGTTACTTACTTCTGACTTAACGAACGTGAGCCGGTCTGAAGTTATCGGCGAGGATGTTATCTGCGCAACCTTTATTTTAGTATACACCGTATTTTTTGCTCTATAAGACTCACTTTTCCCCTCCTAAAAAGTAAGGGGAAATGTGTGTGCGTCTTACGGAGCAAATGCAGGCTGCACAGCTATCCCAGAAGCCAGAACAGGAAGAGGGATCGCTGCTTTCACTGCGCAGCGATCCCTCTTGCTGTTCTGGCTTCTGAGATTCAGAATATTTTCTTTCTTGTTTTCCCCCTCCCAAAACTAGGTGCGTCTTGTGGTCTGGTGCGTCTTATAGAGCAAAAAATACGGTATATTTCCATTAAAAAAATACAACTTTTCCCCAAAGCGATAAAGTATATTTGTTCCATCGAACAGGGTAGATTTCTTGAAATTTTTCTTCTTCTCCCCCCAAGGACTGACAACAAAATATCATCCCCCCCGAATATTTGCAATATTCATCTCTTGCCTGGGGAGCGTTTGAATTATGCACACAGATTCTGCCTGCATATGCATTTGAAGTGTTTTGGGAGGGATTGGTTACACTCCAAATAATAATAATAATAATAATAATAATAATAATAATAATAATTATTATTATTATTATTATTATTATTATTAACACAAGGTCGCGCAGGAAATATTAACAGCGTAAACAGAGCACAGCTGAAACAGAAAGGTTTTCCCTGCCCCAAAGGCTGCAAAAGCCCAAACAGCTCCCTCCAGATATTGATAGATTACAACTCTCTCATCACTGCCCTGACCACTAGGCATCACTGCCAAGACGGGATGCTATCGTTAGGCAGTCATCTAGGGTGCATACGTCAGAGGGGCACAGTTTTACATGGATTAATTCTTGTTGCAACTTATAAATTTCTGGTGATATTTCACTCCTATGTTTTGAAGAATTTTAGCCTTTAAAAAAAATGTACTGTATTTTTTGCTCTATAAGACGCACCAGACCACAAGACGCACCTAATTTTTGGAGGAGGGAAACAAGAAAAATAATATTCTGAATCTCAGAAGCCAGAACAGAAAGAGGAATCACTGCGCAGTGAAAGCAGCAATCCCTCTTGCTGTTCTGGCTTCTGGGATAGCTGCGCAGCCTTCATTCGCTCCATAAGACGCATACACATTTCCCCTTACTTTTTAGGAGGGGGAAGTGAGTCTTATAGAGCAAAAAATACGGTAGTTCACACACTAGAATTGCTTTTTTATGTATATATGAACAGGGCCGAATTTAGGTTCAATGATGCGCTCAGCTACTGAAGGTAATAGGGCCCTTTATATGTCCAGCTGTCCTTTGTCAACAACAACAAATTGCCGCTGTGTTTTTGTGTTGAATCTATGCTATATGGTAATTGATGGACCTAATAGGTATCTAAAGCCATTTGCACGTAACAAAATATGTATTTTATCAAAGTAACTGTTGAACTGAAATACAATTAAGAAGAAGTATATTAACAGTGAAATACAATTAAGAAGAAGTATATTTGGGGGGGGGCAAAGAGACTGGGGCCCTAAGTTATAGCTTGTTTAGCTTAAACATAAATCCAGCACTGTATAGACCGTAGAGTTGATCGGACGTTATACACACACCCAAAGCGAAAACGCACTTAATTTTAAATCTTTATAAAAAGGTAAAGGGATCCCTGACCATTAGGTCCAGTTGTGGATGACTCTGGGGTTGCGGCGCTCATCTCGCTTTATTGGCCAAGGGAGCCGGCGTACAGCTTCGGGTCATGTGGCCAGCAGGACTAAGCCGCTTCTGACAAACCAGAGCAGCGCACAGAAACGCCGTTTACCTTCCTGCTGGAACGGTACATATTTATCTACTGGAACTTTGACGTGCTTTCGAACTTCTAGGTTGGCAGGAGCAGGGACGGAGCAACGGGAGCTCACCATGTCACGGGGATTCGAACCACTGACCTTCTGATCAGCAAGTCCTAGGCTCTGCGGTTTAACCCACAGCGCCACCCACGTCCTTTTAAATCTTTATAGCCACATCTTAATCTTGGCAACCGGAACATGCCCAAGCAAGCAGCACTTTTCTGATATCATTCATTTCACTCCTTTATTGTGAATAGCATTTTATAGAGGTACAAATAAAAGTAAATATGAAAAGAGACAAAGTTTTCTCTCATTTTTTCCCTTGGTTTTATCTTTGTTCTTTTTCTTTTGTATTTTCTTTTGTTGTAAATATGTACTATGTTTTCTAATTTGTACTTAATAAAAATTATTTTTTAAAAAAGAGAGGAAAGGTTAGACTTTGGTACCTCTGTGGTCCGTGTCGAGAAGACCTCGGTCATCCTTGGCGAGGAGCTGGGCTTGGGCGCCCAGCACTCCAGACAACGCCAGCAAGCCGGACGCACTGCCCAGGGTGGCCAGACTGGCCGGCTGCATGCCGGACGGGTGAGGGGTCAGTGGGATAGGAGGCGCGTGGTGCGAAAGGTGCTGAGCTTGGAGTTGATGCTGCGAGGAGACAGAAGGGGGTTTATAGAAGAGAGGAGGGGGAAACCAAATGTGGAATCACAGGACCATAGCTGTCAACTTACAGATTTGAAAATAAGGGACCAGCAGCCTCGAAAATAAGTGATCAGCAGCCAAAATAAGGGATGTTCAAAGCACAGGTATGTTCGACTTCTGAGCCCCTCCGAGCCAAAGGCAGAAAGCCCAGCCAGCAGCCAAACGAAGCCTCAAGCGGAGGTTCCCACAGCGCAGCAACCCGGCAAAGGGGATGCAGCAAGGAAAACCACCATCACCTCTCCGCTGGGAAGCGCTGAGCAAAGGCGAGTCCCCAGGCAACGCGGCCGATTTGATCAGCACAAGGCATGCAAGCTCCACCCCCCAGTCATTCTTAGACTCCTTATTGGGTGAGCAACGCAGCCAAGCAACACAGTTGGAGCCTCCCTCCTCCCTGGCCGGCAGGGAGGGAGGGAGAGGAGCTGCTTCCTTTGAACCCGGGAAATTTAAGGGACATTGTCAATAAGGGACAGCAGTGGGACACGGCGCTGGGATAAGGGACTTTCCCGCCAAATAAGGGACGCTTGACAGCTGTGCACAGGACCGGGGAGCTGGAAGGGACCCCAGCGGTCATCTAGACCAACCCCCTGCAATGAAGGCATCTCAGCGAAAGCATCCATGAGAGACGGCCGTCCAACCTCTGCTTAGAAACCTCCAAGGAAGGAGAGTTCACCACTTCTAGTGGGAGTCTGTTCCACTGTCAAACAACTCTTAATTTCAGAAAGTTCTTCCTGATGTTTTGTCAGCATCTCCTTTCTGACAACCAGCTCACCAAGAGGCAGTTTCCTGGCCTCATGTCGAGGCCACGAGCTTCATGGTTGAGTGGGGATTTGAATCCTGGGTCTCCCAGGTCAAATCCGGTGCTCTAACCACTAAGCCACACTGCCTCCCAGGAGGAGGGGGTGTGGAGAGTTTGCTCATCTCCTTCGCTCCTTAACTCCCTCCTCATCAGAAAAAAACATGCGTGCTCAAGAAACTGGGTCAGCCTTCGCTTTCTCGAGCCTTTTAAATTAAATATGGCCCGTTCGTTCTGCTATAAAGGAAAGAAAACACTTTTTTTTAACAAAAAGGAACCAATAGGAGCAGCTGCCTCACAGGTTAACCACGTTACCGCAAACCAATTCCCCGCTCGGGATTTCTGCAGCCGCCACTCAGAGCTGTTTCCATTCTCTCACTATCTTTCAACACACTGAAGAAAAATTATAACACTTTTATTAATTATTTGTGCCCTGCCTGGGTTGCCCCAGCCACTCAAACAGAAACCCCTTTTTTATTTAAAAAAAAACCCTCTTTTCCACGATTTTATTTTAAGAATGACTCTGGTACACTCTGAATATTAAGCAGAGAGGGACACTGTCCAGTCTGTGTGCTTTGCCTTTGCACTGTGTGATAGCAGCGTTTTCCTCTACCCTCCATGTTCCTTTTTCCTTGCGTGTCGTAGGCACGGGTTGTTTGTTTTTTGAAATAATAAGTCTGCGGGTAGATACTGTCTTGTTCCGATTGTGCGAAAGCCGCTCTGGGAGGTTTTCCTGGCCGGAGAGCGGGGAGCAAACACTCCAAATAAATAACAGAGCGTAAAATCGAGCTCAGCCCTTATCAACTGTTTCCATTTAGAAGAAGGAGAAATAAGAAAAATGGAGTCAAGTGTCTAGTCCTCAAGATAAAAACAGCCCACAGACTCTGCTACCAGGACTATGCGGTCATCAGAGGCCTTATATCTGTTGGGAGGGGATTGGAATGGAGTGTATTGGGAAAGGGCTTGAGTGGCTACTTTTCCAGGCCTGGAAACGGTGCCTGGGGAAAGGGCATGGCTGGCTGGAACCCTGAAAATGGAGTGCTTTGGAAAGGGCACGGCTGGCTGGCACCCTGAAAATGGTGTTTGGGGAAAGGGTACGGCTGGCTGGCACCCGGGAAATGGAGTGCTTTGGAAAGGGCACGGCTGGCTGGCACCTGGGAAATGGTGTTTGGGGAAAGGGCGTGGCTGGCTGGCACCCTGGAAATGGTGCTTGGGGAAAGGGTACGGCTGGCTGGCACCCTGAAAATGGTTCCTGGGGAAAGGGTACGGCTGGCTGGCACCCTGAAAATGGTACTTGGGGAAAGGGCCTGCTGGCTGGAACCCTGAAAATGGAGTGCTTTGGAAAGGGCATGGCTGGCTGGTATCCTAAAAATGGTGTTTGGGGAAAGGGTATGGCTGGCTGGTACCCTGAAAATGGAGTGCTTTGGAAAGGGTATGGCTGGCTGGCACCCTGAAAACGGTACTTGGGGACAGGGACGGCTGGCTGGCACTCAGAACGCGTGAAAACCTCCCGCTGCCAAGTCCTTCTCGGCAGACACAAACCTGCCATCCTTTCCTAGAGCTCGCCGGCTCCAGTTTCAGTCTTTCCGACGCTGTGCACGATCACGTGCCCCTTTCCTCCCCGTTCCAGACGTCCCACTCAGGACTCCCCAGCCTCTTGCGCTAAATCCAATTACCCACAGCCATTATCATTACCGCGTCCCTCCGGTTAGAGCCTTTTCTAATCCGCTCATTAACCGCGGCAATGGAGCAATCTGCCGTCCCTGCCAAGACACCTTTAAAAGGGCTCCCCTTTCTCCCTCCCTCTCTGTAAGATTCAGGGTGGAATCCGTGCTGAGCTCTCGTGAGTGAGAAACCCGGGAGAAATCAGATTCCGTTTGCATTTAAAGGCGAGCCTAGGAAGCCTAGGAAATTGCAGAACCACCTCTCAAAATTTGCACCATCCCCAAATTCTGCATCGCTCGTTCGAGCAACCACATCTTGTACACACACACAAAAAGCACGCTTTAAGAGAGCGCGTTAAAACACATTTACACACGCACACCTATGCGGAATTAACGTGCAAATCAAGCGTCGCGTTATGAAAACACCGGAGGGTTTTTCGACTGCTTTTCGGGAGTTGTGGCTGGGTTTTCGTTTTACAATCCAGAAGTATACGCTTGTTAACAAATAAATTTTGCTCTGGAAAACTGTATACGAAGCAGAACACGATACAAAAAAGTGTTCAGCGGTGGTGTGTGTATGTGTGTTTATATATTTCTTTACACAGTGGAAAACCTTGGTTTCCGAGCGTCTCGGAAGCCGAACGTTTTGGTTTCCGAACGCCGGAAACCCGGAAGTAATCGCTTCCGTTTTCGAACACTTTTCGGAAGTCGAACGGTTTCCGTTGCGTTTTTTTTTTTTCAATTTCCCCCAATGACTTTGACGACCACCCTTTGCGCCTCGGTTGTTGAACGTTTCGGAAGTCGAACAGTCTTCTGGCACAGATTGTGTTCGACAACAGAGGTACCACTGTGTCGACATAATCCGTAATATATCTGAAAGGCCGTTAAGTAAAGGTAAAGGGACCCCTGACCATTAGGTCCAGTCATGGCCGACTCTGGGGTTGCGGCGCTCATCTCGCTTTATTGGCTGAGGGAGCCGGCATACAGCTTCCGGGTCATGTGACCAGCAGGACTAAGCCGCTTCTGGCGAACCAGAGCAGCGCACAGAAACACCATTTACCTTCCCACCGGAGTGGCACCTATTTATCTACTTGCACTTTGACGTGCTTTTGAACTGCTAGGTTGGCAGGAGCAGGGACCGAGCAACAGGAGATCACCTGTCGCGGGGATTCGAACCACTGAACTTCTGATCGGCAAGTCCTAGGCTCTGTGGTTTAACCCACAGTGCCACCCATTAGAAGGATGATAATAAAGACCTGTTGGACAGCTGCCTTAGGAGGCGATGCTGGAGGTATTGAAAGCAGAAGTTGGACAACTGTTTCCCAGGGATATTGTGCTTGCATCGAGCAGAGGTGTTTTGTGCTGGGGGTGTGTGTGTGTGTTAAATATTCCAACCTGAAAAATATTTGGCCACGGGTCTCAGGCTGGCCATCGATTTGCCCAGCGCGATGGAGAAGAAAAAGGGGGGGTTTCGACTGGGGAAAAAACCTTTCAGTGCATAAATAGAAAGAGCCTGTCGACATCATTGCGAAACTTTCTATAGCAGTGATACCCCGTGTGTCTGCTCCAGCTTAAGAGAACACTTGTATGGCTAGCCTCAAGGTGACTCGTTCTCCTGGAGAGCAGAAAGGGGGGCAGGTTTCTTAGATCGGGAGGAGCTCCCCCCCTCCCAAGCTACAAATCTCACCAGTCCTCTTAAGAACCATAAAAACTCCAGGGCAGCGTCTCGGATCAGACCGTCTGGCGCAGCATCCTTTTCCGCAAGACCCAAACGGAAGACCACTTTCCCGCCCCCCTCCCAAAAATGGTTTCTGGAAGCCTTCCCGGCTACAACTGCGAAAGCCCCCTGCTTGGCGAATTTGCCTAATCCTTTTTTGAAGCCATCCCAAGTTGGCGGCCATCGCTGCCTTGTGGCGAATCGAGTTCCCACGGTCTAACTTTTAAGCTAAAGGAAGAAGGGCCTTTATTTTCTCTGCCCTGAATCGCCCAGCGGTCAGTTCCCTCGGTCCTAGATTTTCTCTAGCCAGTGGTTTTCGGTGGGGTGCCTAGAATGATGGTCAGGGGTGATGCGGTCAACACGGGCCTCTGTCCCTCTTTCCTTCCTCTGATGCCCTCTGGCGTCTCTGCCTCCCAAAGGCTTGCACAGCTGTTTGTTGCAGCAGCCCCGGCTGCAAGCTCCCCGTGCGAATGGTGCCCCTGGGGCTGGCCAGGGGGTGCTGGGCGCCAGGATCTGAGCTGGCCTCGGATTAAGCAAGCAAGCGGGCAAGGGAGCCCAGTCCGCCAGCCCTTGCTGTTGGGAACGGGCAGGCAAGTCCCAGGCCCCTATGGGGCAGTTTGAGGAGGCACCTCTCTTTGGGGCGGGGGTGGCAGCTCAGAGACTGGGGGGGGGGGCGGCAGCGGCTGCCCAGAGGACTCCCCAGGAGAGGGGAGAAGAGGGGAGGCTGGGGGAACGCTCCACAAGGGAGGGTGTTCGAAAAGGAGTGAGGGGCTGCCATCTCTGCGGTCATAACTGGTCTCCTGAGCCCCCCACGGGTGCCGCAGAAATGACATACAGTGGTAAAGGTAAAGGTACCCCTGTCCGTACGGGCCAGTCGTGTCCGACTCTAGGGTTGTGCGCCCATCTCACTTAAGAGGCCGGGGGCCAGCGCTGTCCAGAGACACTTCCGGGTCACGTGGCCAGCGTGACGAAGCTGCTCTGGCGAGCCACCACCAGCGCAGTGCACGGAAACGCCGTTTACCTTCCCGCTATAAAGCGGTCCCTATTTATCTACTTGCATTTAAGGGTGCTTTCGAACTGCTAGGTGGGCAGGAGCTGGGACCGAACGACGTGAGCTCACCCCACCGTGGGGATTCGAACTGCCGACCATACGATCGGCAAGTCCTAGGCACTGAGGTTTTACCCACAGCGCCACCCGCGTCCCACGACATACAGTGGTACCTCGGGTTAAGTACTTAATCCGTTCCAGAGGTCCGTTCTTAACCTGAAACTGTTCTTAACCTGAAGACCACTTTAGCTAATGGGGCCTCCTGCTGCCGCCGCGCCGTTGGAGCACGATTTCTGTTCTCATCCTGAAGCAAAGTTCTTAACCTGAAGCACTATTTCTGGGTTAGCGGAGTCTGTAACCTGAAGCATATGTAACCTGAAGCGTATGTAATCCGAAGTACCACTGTAGTTGGTAGAGGGAGCCGTGGACTTGAAAAGGTTGAAAACCCCTGCTCTATCCCCCATGCATAATTTTTATAAACTACTGCAATGCGCTCTCTGTGGGGCTACCTTTGAAAGTCACCTGGAAACTACAACTAATCCAAAATGCGGCAGCTAGATTGGGGACTGGGGTGGCCGCCGAGACCACATAACACAGGTCCTGAAAGACCTGCATTGGCTCCCAGTACGTTTCGGAGCACAATTGGTGTTGACCTTTAAAGCCCTAAACGGCCTCAGCCCAGTATACCTGAAGGAGCGTCTCCACCCCCATCGTTCTGCCCGGACACTGAGGTCCAGCTCCGAGGGCCTTCTGGCGGTTCCCTCATTGCGAGAAGCAAAGCTAGAGGGAACCAGGCAGAGGGCCTTCTCGGTGGTGGCTCCCTCCCTGTGGAACACCCTCCCACCGGATGTCAAAGCGATAAACAACTACCTGACATTCAGAAGACATCTTAAGGCAGCCCTGCTCAGGGAAGTTTTTAATGTGTGACATTTTAGTGTATTTTTGGTCTCTGTGGAAGCCGCCCAGAGTGGCTGGGGAAACCCGGCCAGATGGGCGGGGTACAAATAATAAATTATTATTATTATTATAAACTAAAAAGCTCCCCAACGCTGCAGAGGAAGCGTTCTTTTCGTGAACCGTTTTTTCCCCATTTCGAGGGACACGGATGGGAGTTCTAGTTCAGCAACACCCAGAAGCTCAAAGCCACGCAACCCCATAGTTAAAGGGTATGGGGTGGGGTGGGGTGGGGAGGAGAGGAAGGCTTTGGGCTCCCCCAAGAGTGTGGGAGGGAAGTGGGGGTCCACATACCCCGATTGAAACATTCACTTCTTCCATAGTCACCTGCTTGGCTCGTTCGACCGCTTGCACCACTTGTTGTTGATGCTGGAGGAAAAAAGGGAGGGAAGGATAATTTAACGAGTGCATCAGAAAATAAAAACAGAAGCTCGGGGGGCCATCAAAGGCTGGCGGGCAGGTGTGGGACACTCCCTGGTCCTGAATGTGTTAACTGTGCCCCCGAAGGACCAGGTGCGCAGCCTGGGAGTCATTTTGGACCCACAGCTGTCCATGGAGGCGCAGGTCAGTTCTGCGTCCAGGGCAGCTCCATCTGGGACGCAGGATGAGATCCTCCCTGCCTGCGCACTGTCTGGCCAGAGTGGTGCATGCTCTGGTTATCTCCTGCTTGGACTACTGCAATGCGCTCTACGTGGGGCTACCTTTGAAGGTGACCCAGAAACTACAACTAATCCAGAATGTGGCAGCTAGACTGGGGACTGGGAGCAGCTGCCAGGAACACGTAACGCCGGTCCTGAGAGATCTGCAGTGGCTCCCAGGATGTTTCCGAGCACAATTCAAAGTGTTGGCGCAGACCTTGAAAGCCCTAAACAGCCCAGTAGACCTGAAGGGGCGTCTCCACCCCCATCCTTCTGCCCAGACACCGGGGTCCATCTCCCGAGGGTCTTCTGGCGGTTCCCTCCCTGCGAGAAGCAAGGTTGCAGGGAACCAGGCAGAGGGCCTTCTTGGTGGTGGCACCCTCCCTGAGGAACGCCCTTCCACCAGATGCCAAAGAAGTAAACAGCTACCTGACTTTTAGAAGACATCTGAAGACCCTCCCTGCCCGCAGACTGTCTCACCAGAGTGGTGCATGCTCTGGTTATCTCCCGCTTGGACTACTGCCATGCGCTCTATGTGGGGCTACCTTTGAAGGTGACCCAGAAACTGCAATTAATCCAGAATGCGGCAGCTAGACTGGGGACTGGGAGCGGCCGCCGAGACCGCATAACACCGGTCCTTCATTGGCTCCCAGGACGTTTCCGAGCACAATTCAAAGTGTTGGTGCTGAGGGGGATGGAATGGAGTGCCTTCTAGAAGGGCATGGCCGGCGGGCATCCAGAGCCAAAGTACCCCACTGCTGTAAACTTCGGTTGAGTGTCTCACTTGCAACCGTCTACACATCCTGCCACTAATAGTATCAGGCCCTCACATCTACAGCATGCTGAGCATCTGCTGTAGAGGAAGGAAAATTGGGAAGAGGGAATGGAGTCGATTGCGAAAGGGCATGGCTGGCATCCCGAGCCAAGTACCCCGCACTGCAAAGTTCAGTTTGAAGGCTTCGCTTGTAACAATAGCAAGACTAATGAATGTTCTGGCTAGCAGTCCCCTTGCATCTGTTGAAGGAGGATGGAAAACCAGGAAGGAGAAGGAATGGAGTCAATGGCGAAAGGGCATGGCTGGCATATTTAGAAGAGCATGTGTGAAGACGAGACACTCACCTCCTGGGACAAAAATGGGATGAGCTGAGCACAGATGACGTTGAGTCGCTTGGCAATCTCCGTCTGCAAAGGCAAGGAGGAGAGACAAGAGAGGAAAAGGAAGATGGCAGGCTTAGACAGAAAACACAGCTGGGCAGGTGGTGGCAAACAGTTAAATCGGGGGCCATATAAATCCCCTTAACGGCTTGGGATCAGTTGAGACCTTCTCCCCTCCCTCAATTCCCATTTGGCCACTTCGATCCGTGGCAGGTTAACACCTGCTCTGAATTTGCAAGAATTTGCAAGTGCCTTTGGAACTCCCTGCCACTTGACGACAAGCAGGCACCATTCTCTTTTGTGGTCCCTGCTAAAAACATTCTTCCTGAGACAAGCCTCCCCAGAGGCTCAGTTTTAATCAATTGTTCCCTTTTTTATAAAACTTAAATTATCGTAGGTAATTTTCTTTAGTGGATAATTTTATTGTTTTCTCCATTGTCTTCTTTGTGGAGTATAAAAGGTAAAGGTAAAGGTAAAGGGATCCCTGACCGTTAAGTCCAGTCGTGGACGACTCTGCGGTTGCGGCGCTCATCTCGCTCTACAGGCCAAGGGAGCTGGCGTTTGTTTGAAGACAGCTTCCGGGTCATGTGGCCAGCAGGACTAAGCCGCTTCTGGCGAACCAGCGCACGGAAACGCCATTTACCTTCCCGCCGGAGTGGTACCTATTTATCTACTTGCACTTTGACGTGCTTTCGAACTGCTAGGTTGGCAGGAGCAGGGACCGAGCAACGGGAGCTCACCCCATCGCGGGGATTTGAACCGCCCACCTTCTGATTGGCAAGCCCTAGGCTCTGTGGTTTAACCCACTGTGCCACCCGCGTCCCGTTTGTGAAGTATACACTTAGATAAATAAAAGAGCAACCGGCCTCGCTTCTCCCCGTTTTCCTCACACAACCACTAGGCGCCACTACCTTCCCACTTGTCGCAGCGGCACCTTCATTCAGAGTAGGGACGAGGAGCCTCGTGTGGCCGGCCCCCCAACGCTTTCAACTGGCCCTCGTGATTCCTCCCCACCAGGCCACAGACACCCTAGTCCAGCTGCATTGTTGTTGTTGTTTAGTCGTGTCCGCCTCTTCGTGACCCCCTGGACCAGAGCACGCCAGGCACTCCTGTCTTCCACTGCCTCCCGCAGTTTGGTCAGACTCATGCTGGTAGCTTCGAGAACACTGTCCCACCATCTCGTCCTCCGTCGTCCCCTTCTCCTTGTGCCCTCCATCTTTCCCAACATCAGGGTCTTTTCCAGGGAGTCTTCTCTTCTCATGAGGTGGCCAAAGTCTTGGAGCCTCAGCTTCAGGATCTGTCCTTCCAGTGAGCACTCAGGGCTGATTTCCTTCAGAATGGAGAGGTTTGATCTTCTTGCAGTCCATGGGACTCTCAAGAGTCTCCTCCAGCACCAGAATTCAAAAGCATCAATTCTTCGGCGATCAGCCTTCTTGATGGTCCAGCTCTCACTTCCATACATCACTACTGGGAAAACCATAGCTTTAACTATACGGACCTTTGTCGGCAAGGTGATGTCTCTGCTGCAGTCTGGCTGCACATTCCTATAAATGCAACCCATGGGTGCTTAGAAGTCTCCCGTTTCTACGCCGCTTCGCGGGAAACGAAAACCTCGCGGCAGAGAGACCAGATGCTCGATCGCACATCCGCCAAACACAGGGAGAGGGGCACGCGGGGGGAAACCGAGGCAGAAATAGAGGAATCGAGGCACCGCCAGCAGGTACTTTCTGGGAAAGATTTAATTCTCTCCCGGGGCTGGCAGTAATGGATTCTCCCTCCTTAATGCACCGATGGGCAGGGTTGGCTCCTGGGGGAAAGAGCCAGCCTCCAATTCACTCGCGCTCGTTAATGTTCAATTTAGTGGCACTTTAACGCTTGGGGTATGAAAAACGATCAGGGCCGACTCGGCAGGCTTTCCCCCCGCCCCACCCCTGGTTCTCCGCAGCCCCCACAGCTTCCTCTCCCAGAGACCTCTCCCCTTTCCTGCGGGGAAAATATATATATATATTTATCGACAGCCTGCTTCTGCACGCAGAAATCGCTCTCCCGCCTTCGCCCAAAAGGCAAGAGCGATTAACCAGAGTTTGGCTTCTTTGCAAAACCACAGCAAAGCATTTCGTTGCATGCCCCCTCTCCAAAATAATAATAATAATACTTAGGCTACAGGTAAAATTAATCTGTAGGGACGCGGGTGGCGCTGTGGGTTAAACCACAGAGCCTAGGACTTGCTGATCAGAAGGTCGGCGGTTTCAATCCCCACAATGACGGGGTGAGCTCCCGTTGCTCGGTCCCAGCTCCTGCCCACCTAGCAGTTCGAAAGCACACCAGGGAAAGTAGATAAATAGGTACCGCTCCGGCAGGAAGGTAAACGGCGTTTCCGTGCGCTGCTCTGGTTCGCCAGAAGCGGCTTAGTCCTGCTGGCCACATGACCCGGAAGCTGTACGCCGGCTCCCTCGGCCAGTAAAGCGAGATGAGCGCCGCAACCCCAGAGTCGGCCACAACTGGACCTAATGGTCAGGGGTCCCTTTACCTTTACCTTAGGATGTATGTATGTTTGTTTTTAATTTTTTTGGGAAAATTAATTAAAAAAAATGGGGAAAAAAGAAGTTTGTGGGTTGGAGGTGAGCAAGAAGGATCCGTCGGCACGGCCAAGGCGATAACTCCTAAAGCGGCCATCCCCGCAAAAGCCCAGCTCCTATTTGTCACGCAGGGGCTGTCAAGAGCCTAGAGTTACGAGCCCTTGTTAAAAGGTGAGGGTTTGGGGGGAGAGCGAGAAGGAGGGGGAACCCCCCCCCCCAAGGAGCGCATACAGGCTGTTGGCAGCCGGCCAGCGGCACCTGAAGTCAGCTGTAAATCTTGCCAGAGGAAATGAACAAGGGGGGGGGCAGTGGTTGTGGAGAGAGCTGGCAGTAGGAGAATTCCAAGCGGGAGCGAAATTAAAAGGACGAAGCGTGTGGGGAGGACGACGAGTTGGAAAAAAGACCAGATGGAGGTTCTGCCAGATGGTCCTGAGCCATGCATAGGCTTCTGCCCAGATCGGACGGACGGGGTCTTCCTACACACACACACACACACACACACACACACACCCTCTTCTGGGCAGGCACCAGGTGCCAGGTGGTTTAAGAGCACAGGTAGGCAAACTAAGGCCCCGGGGGCCAAATCCGGCCCAATCGCCTTCTCAATCCGGCCCCCAGACGGTCCGGGAATCAGCGTGTTTTTACACGAGTAGAATGTGTCCTCTGATTTAAAATGCATCTCTGGGTTACTTGTGGGGCCTGCCTGGTGTTTTCACATGAGTAATAATAATAATAATAATAATAATTTTTATTTATACCCCGCCCTCCCCGGCCTCAGGGCCGGGCTCACAAGCAGTAATAAAAACAAGTTGAATGAATACAACTTAAAAACAAAATTGAAATACAACATTAAAATATTGAAACATTAAAATATTAAAATGTGTGGTTTTATTTAAAATGCATCTCTGGGTTATTTGCGGGGCCTGCCTGGTGTTTTCACACAAGTAGAATGTGCTCTTTTATTTAAAATGCATCTCTGGGTTATTTGCGGGGCATAGGAACTCGTTCAATTTTTTCCCTTTCCAAAATATGGTCTGCCCCCACCCCAAGGTCTGAGGGACAGTGGACCGGCCCCCTGCTGAAAAATTTGCTGACCCCTGTTTGAGAGCATCGGGGGGACGGGGAGCAGGGTTCGAATCCTAACCCGCTCGGTCCCCCATAGCTGTCAACTTTCCCTTTTTTAAAGGGAAATTCCCTTATTCCCAATAGGATTACTCACAAGAAAAGGGGAAAGTTGACAGCTATGGCTCGGTCCCTTGTGAGCATAGCGGTCAACCGTCCCTTATTTGGCGGGAAAGTCCCTTATCCCAGCGCCGTGTCCCGCTGCTGTCCCTTATTGATGATGTCCCTTAAATTTCCCGGGTTTCAAAGGAAGCAGCTCCTCTCCCTCCCTCCCTGCCGGCCAGGGAGGAGGGAGGCTCCAACTCTGTTGCTTGGCTGCGTTGCTCACTCAATAAGGAGTCTAAGGATGACTGGGGGGTGGAGCTTGCATGCCTTGTGCCGATCAAATCAGCCGCGTTGCCTGGGGACTCGCCTTTGCTCAGCGCTTCCCAGCGGAGAGGTGATGGTGGTTTTCCTTGCTGCATCCCCTTTGCCGGGTTGCTGCGCTGTGGGAACCTCCGCTTGAGGCTTCGTTTGGCTGCTGGCTGGGCTTTCTGCCTTTGGCTCGGAGGGGCTTAGAAGTCGAACATACCTGTGCTTGGAAAATTCCTTATTTTGGCTGCTGATCCCTTATTTTCGAGGCTGCTGGTCCCTTATTTTCAAATCTGTAAGTTGACAGCTATGTTGTGAGTAGCCGTACGGGGCCAATGGCTGACTCTCTCTCAGGCTGACTACCTGGCAGGGCTGTTTTTGGATGAAATTGCAAGGGGGGGAGAGGTGTGGATATCACCTGGGGCTCCTTGTAGGTGGGCCACAAATGCAACACATTAATGCCTCTGGGAAAGGTCGGAAGAGGAGCATTGAGAGGCAATTGCTGCCTCTGAACGGTGGAGAGAGAACGCAGGCATTGTTTGTAGCCTCCTCCTCCCAGAATTTGCCCAAGCTTGCTTTGTAGCTGTTCGAGGCCATAGAAAGCACAGCAAAGAGGTCGCCAGTCTTATCCTCTCTCAGGAAGCGATGCTGCAATCTGGGGGCAGCCACCGAAAAGGCCCTGCTCTCTCGCACAACACACGCCACGCTTCTACGGTTGGCAGGCCCGAGAAAACTGTAAACAGCTTTAAAACGCCAGCAGGGGTGGATTTAAAACAAGCAGCCAACTAATAATTTGAACTGAGCGGAAAAGGACAAATAATAAATAGATTTAAATCGGATATGCGGCGATATCGGGCATAAGCAACTACGGAGAGGCAAGGAGAAGGGGTTTGATATTCTTATTTGGTAACTTTAACCGGATGCGTAAATTTGTTTGGAAAATGAGAGATAAAATATGGCCGGGCGCCATTATGCTATCCAATTCCCGGGAAAACACGGGGCGTACGGCAGCCCTAGGAAACAGAGCAGGCCCCACAGCCTTTCCTTGAATATTGATCGATTGCCATTGTTCGTTACATTTGTACATCCCCCTTCAAGTGTCCTCAAGGTTGTGAGGCTCGGAAGCAGACGCCAGAAATTGCTATTTTCAGCAAGGCTCGCTTGCTGTCTAGATTGGAGGATCTTGGGGGCAGAGACCCTGCGTGATTTTGCTTCCCCCTACACACGGAGGCTGATCGCCGAAGAATGGATGCTTTTGAATTCCGGTGCTGGAGGAGACTCTTGAGAGTCCCATGGACTGCAAGAAGATCAAACCTCTCCATTCCTAAGGAAATCAGCCCTGAGTGCTCACTGGAAGGACAGATCCTGAAGCTGAGGCTCCAAGACTTTGGCCACCTCAGGAGAAGAGAAGTCTCCCTGGAAAAGACCCTGATGTTGGGAAAGATTGAGGGCACAAGGAGAAGGGGACGACAGAGGACAAGATGGTGGGACAGTGTTCTCAAAGCAGCCAACATGAGTTTGACCAAACTGCGGGAGGCAGTGGAAGACAGGAGTGCCTGGCATGCTCTGGTCCAGGGGGTCACGAAGAGGTGGACACGACTAAACGACTAAACAACAACAACACATGGAGGGGCCTTGTCAGATCAGAGCCAAACACATACATACACAAACACATCTATAAATAAACACATATATAAATAAATGTACCTGTTTGTGCATTTCGATGTTCAAACCGTAGGACATTTCGTAGTACTGCAAAACAAAGATTTTTATTTTATTTTTCTGAAGCAAGAGAACAGATCCTGTGCATATAAGAGTGTGGTAAGTCACGGCTTAAAGGTAAAGGTAAAGGTAAAGGGACCCCTGACCATTAGGTCCAGTCGTGGCCGACTCTGGGGTTGCGGCGCTCATCTTGCTTTACTGGCCGAGGGAGCCGGCATACAGCTTCCGGATCATGTGGCCAGCAGGACTAAGCCGCTTCTGGCGAACCAGAGCAGTGCACGGAAATGCTGTTTACCTTCCCGCTGGAGTGGTACCTATTTATCTACTTGCACTTTGACGTGTTTTCGAACTGCTAGGTTGGCAGGAGCAGGGACCGAGCAACGGGAGCTCACCCCGTCACGGGGATTCGAACCGCCGACGTTCTGATCGGCAAGTCCTAGGCTCTGTGGTTTAACCCACAGCGCCACCCATGTCACGGCTTAGGTGGACCCTCTTTACATCACCATCCAAGCCTTCCCCACCCCGCCCCCGAAACCCCACATTTGCCCCTGTAGAGCGCTTACCATGACATAATGCCTCTGGATTTCTGTTTTTTCCGTGGCGAGTTTCTCACATTCCAGTTTCAAGCTGCAAAGAGAAGGGAACGGACATGGGAAGATCAAAAATCGTATCAAAAATTACCGATCTGGTTATACCAGAGGTCAGCAACCTAAGGCCCATGGGCTGGAAGCGGCCACAGAGGCTGTTTAACTGGCCCACGAACCTCCCCCCAACTGAGCCCCCCGCTCAGCGAGTCCCCATGCGCTGTGCTAAACCAGCGCAGCGTGGCGCGGGGACTCTCTTCTGCGGCTCCAGAAATCGCTTCTGCGCATGCCCAGATGTCAGAAATCATGTCTGCGCATGTCCATGGCACCGGAAATCGCTTCTGCGCATGCCCAGATGCCGGAAATCGCTTCTGCGCGTGTCTGTAGCGTCCGAAATCGCTTCTGCGCATGCCCAGGCGCCGGAAATCGCTTCTGCGCATGCCCAGACGCTGGAAATCGCATCTGCACATGTCCGCAGTGCCGGAAGCCGTTTCTGCGCATGTCCACGGCACCGGAAATCGCGTCTGCGCATGTACGCGGTGCTGGAAATCGCTTCTGTGCAGGTGTAATTTTCAGCGTCTGGGCATGCGCAGACGCAATTTCTGGCGTCGGGCGGCACCAGTCCGGCCCACGGAGGATCCGACCCCTTGCCGACTCCTGGGTTATATTATTAGAAATACATAAGACAGGTCATTATGAACCCCAGTAAAGGTAAAGGGACCCCTGACCATTAGGTCCAGTCGTGACTGACTCTGGGGTTGCGGCGCTCATCTCGCTTTACTGGCTGAGGGAGACGGCGTACAGCTTCCGGGTCATGCGGCCAGCAGGACAAAGCCGCTTCTGGCGAACCAGGGCAGCACACGGAAACGCCGTTTACCTTCCCGCTGGAGTGGTACCTATTTATCTACTTGCACTTTGACGTGCTTTCGAACTGCTAGGTTGGCAGGAGCAGGGACCGAGCAACGGGAGCTCACCCCGTTGCGGGGATTCGAACCGCCAACCTTCTGATCAGCAAGCCCTAGGCTCTGTGGTTTAACCCACAGCGTCACCCACGTCCCACTGATTATGAACCCCACCCACCCCAAAAAAGAACCTGGCCTTTTTACCTGTGGTACTGGTTTTGCAAGAACTGGAATTCCTCCTTGATCCGGTCCAAAATCTCCGGGTAAGTCAGCTTCAAGGATTGGGGGGCCGTCGAGACGACGCTGGTCGCAGCGGCCGTGACCACGGGCGCTGCCTGCAGGTGACCCTGAGAGAGACAGGTAGTGAAAAGGCCAATCACCACCGACGTCGGACCGGAAGGAAACAGGAGCTCGCCGGGTCTTCGGAGTGTTCACAGTGCAGCGGAGCCGGAGGGCCCCCCAGAGGACATCCAGACCAACCCCACCACAACAAGCGGTCACCCAACCTCAGAGAGAGATTGGCGCACCCTGATTCCCAGGTTGTCAAAAAAGGTGATTTATGTATGCCGCTACTGCGCCCCCGTGTTTCGTTAGCCAAAAAAATGTAAAACGAGCGAAAGGAGAATGGCAACTTCAGTTGACGGAATATGCACAACTCGCAGACTTAACATATAGAATAAGAGAACAAGAAGAACATACGTTTAGAGAAGATTGGAAATATTGAATGTATGGGGGGGGAATAATTTTGTACAGCTGAAAACGCCGGCAGCCTTAAGATAAATTCAACAGTGTAAATAAGTTTTGATGGATGCAATGATGGATCACTTGAATGGTATAAGGTAAAGGGACCCCGGACCATTAGGTCCAGTCGTGGCCGACTCTGGGGTTGCGGCGCTCATCTCGCTTTACTGGCCGAGGGAGCTGGCGTACAGCTTCCGGGTCATGTGGCCAGCAGGACTAAGCCGCTTCTGGCGAACCAGAGCAGCGCACGGAAACGCCGTTTACCTTCCCGCCGGAGCGGTACCTATTTATCTACTTGCACTTTGACGTGCTTTCGAACTGCTAAGTGGGCAGGAGCAGGGACCGAGCAACGGGAGCTCACCCTGTCATTGCGGGGATTTGAACCGCCGACCTTCTGATTGGCAAGCCCTAGGCTCTGTGGTTTAACCCACAGCGCCACCCGCGTCCCTTGTTGCCTGATCACCTAGAGCTAAAAATCACAGCGACCTGCGACCTAGCTATACCTGATGAGCTACGGCCTGGCTGCTTCAGCCTGCTAGGCAGGGAATGAGAGAATGGGAGGGGGCAGAAACTTTGGGGTGCGGCCCCCGCCAGATTTAACTCCCCTGGGAAGACGGCCCCTCTTTACTTACAGGGAGACGGCTGATCCCTTGATTAATATAAACCATTCTGAGGTTTTATTGCAAAACAATTAAGGAAACATGCTGTTTGCAGATTGAAGCTGTTTTGTTTATAGATCAAAGTATTTCTAAACCAACAACTCCTTTATATATTTATATATATGTAACAACATGGATATTGATATCAATATAAACAATAAAAAAATTAAAAAATCATAAAACACAGAACCAGTGACCGACACTTGTTTATTTTTATCTTTTTTTGGGGGGGGCAGAAATATATAGCTAGATCTCTTTTCACTCTGTTGTTTTATTACAAAAAAAGAAAGGAATATCCCTGGTTTGAGGAGGGCAGAGTACTGTCCAAAAAAAGGCCTTTACAAAACCTCTCCTCACCACACACACACAAAAAAAAAGTTACCGTATTTTTTGCTCTATAAGACTCACTTTTCCCCTCCTAAAAAGTAAGGGGAAATGTGTGTGCATCTTATGGAGCGAATGCAGGCTGCGCAGCTATCCCAGAAGCCAGAACAGCAAGAGGGATTGCTGCTTTCGCTGCGCAGCGATCCCTCTTGCTGTTCTGGCTTCTGAGATTCAGAAGATTTTTTCTCTTGTTTTCCTCCTCCAAAAACTAGGTGCGTCTTGTGGTCTGGTGCGTCTTATAGAGTGAAAAATACGGTAACTGTGCAAGTTGGCAGCATGTGAAATTTGTTGGTCGTTAGCATTTTGAAAGGCGAAAATCAGTTCAAAACGGACTATGTTTAAGACGGTTTGGCGGCCTCCTCCCTTTCCAAAGAATTAGGAAACAGACATTTTCCACGGGACCTTTAAATCAGGGATAAACTCACCGGTGGCCGGTTTTGAGGGAACATCCTTCGAGCAAAACCATAGGAATGTTGTTTCTGCAATTTCACTCTCGATCCTGTTTTTCTGCGACGAACCAAACCCTGGTCACCTGTTGGGAAGCAAACTGGGAACTGGGAACCGATGGGTTGCAACTGGTTAAGCCTTACTCAAGAGTAAAAAAGGTAAAGGGACCCCTGACCATTAGGTCCAGTCGTGGCCGACTCTGGGGTTGCGGCGCTCATCTCGCTTTACTGGCCGAGGGAGCTGGCGTCCAGCTTCCGGGTCATGTGGCCAGCATGACTAAGCCGCTTCTGGCGAACCAGAGCAGCACACGGAAACGCCGTTTACCTTCCCGCCAGAGTGGTACCTATTTATCTACTTGCGCTTTGGACGTACTTTCGAACTGCTAGGTTGGCAGGAGCAGGGACTGAGCAACGGGAGCTCACCCCGTTGCGGGGATTCGAGCCGCCGACCTTCTGATCGGCAAGTCCTAGGCTCTGTGGTTTAACCCACAGTGCCACCCATGTAGGCCGGCATTATTAACCCCATACTGAGCGAATGCACCTTGCAAGGTGAGCTAATTTCTCCTCCTGTCCGTGTGGGGGGGTTGCAGAAGGGGGGGGCTGAATCAGGGCTCCAATCCTAGAATTTTTTCTCTCCATGCATAAACCCCCCCCACACACTTCAGTTAAAATATTTTAATAGGACAAGAGCGCCTCTGGGCATGTAAAGTGTATCTTTTCTCAAGCCTGGGGGAGGCCAGATCAGCGAGGCAGACTTCATGGAGATTAAATTGGGCATTTGGGTAGGGGTCTTACAAGCTCGCATTTTGGGACAGGTGGCAGACCTCCACCCCAAATTCTGCAGTTTTATTGCTCCCTTCAGTGGCGCCAACAGCACCCACCAAATCGCAGAACCGAAGCATGCCAATTCCACTCGCTTTGGTTAGCGCGTGGTGCTGATGTTGCCAAGGTTGTGGGACAGAAGTACTGTTTTGGGGGGACAGGGGGCGGGCTGGTGTAGGGACCCCCTGGTCCTGAATGGGGTAACTGTGCCCCTGAAGGACCAGGCGCACAGCCTGGGAGTCATTCTGGACTCACAGCTGTCCATGGAGGCGCAGGTCTATTCTGTGTCCAGGACAGATGTCTACCAGCTCCATCTGGTACGCAGGATGAGACACTCCCTGCCCACAGACTGTCTCACCAGAGTGGTGCATGCTCTAGTTATCTCCCGCTTGGACTACTGCCATGCGCTCTACGTGGGGCTACCTTTGAAGGTGACCCGGAAACTACAACTAATCCAGAATGTGGCAGCTAGACTGGTGACTGGGAATGGCTGCCAAGACCACATAATACCGGTCTTGAAAGACCTACACTGGCTCCCAGGACATTTCCGAGCACAATTCAAAGTGTTGGCACCAACCTTTGAAGCCCTAAAAGGCCTCGGCCCAGTAGACCTGAAGGAGCGTCTCCACCCCCATCGTTCTGCCCGGATGCTGAGATCCAGCGCCGAGGGCCTTCTGGCAGTTCCCTCACTGCGAGAAGCAAAGCTGCAGGGAACCAGGCAGAGGGCCTTCTCGGTGGTGGCTCCCTCCCTGTGGAACGCCCTCCCACCAGATGTCAAAGAGATAAACAACTACCTGACATTCAGAAGACATCTTAAGGCAGCCCTGTTCAGGGAAGTTTTTAGTGTGTGACATTTTAGTGTATTTTTGGTCTCTGTGGAAGCTGCCCAGAGTGGCTGGGGAAACCCAGCCAGATGGGCGGGGAACTAATAAATTATTATTATAATTAATTAATTAATTAATTATACCCCGCCCACTCTGGGCGGCTCCCAACATTATCCAGTTTCAAACCATGAGCAGCCCACAGAGGGAAAAAGTCCCCCTTACTGGTTGTTTTCCCTCTCTTGCCACCAGGTGGTATATAAAGATAGACTGCTCCTGCAGGTGGGTGTTCTACTTAAGAGGGAAATCGTCTCTGCTGGAGCATGCTCAGTGTGGAATATAGTTTTCGTTACCCCTGCACAGTCTGGGGCTGACAGAGAGGAAGGAGCGAGAGTATTTTGCTGGCAGGCTTTTTAGCAAAAACCGAGAAAGGTTTGCTTTCCCCGCGTACGGAAGAAGAAGCTCAGAGGAACGGGTTAAAAGAGAGCCAATCCCAGGCAGGATGACTGAGAAATGACCTGTGCGTTCAGGGGAACTCACTCCCTAGTAAACAGGGTGCAGGATTGTGGCCAGATCGAAGCCAAAACCACACAGTAGGTGTTTGAATTCCTGGTTTGGGGGGGATTCGAACTCAGAACCGGCAGCTCGGCCGGAAGAGGGCTGCCTCAGACAAAGGACTCAGGGTGCCGAGAATCGGGTCCTTGGTCCATATAGCACAATATTGCGTATTCTGGCTTGCAGGGCCGCCTCAGGGAACTGAATCTGGGACCCCCAGTCTCCAATGCACTGGAGCCACTGTCCTTCTCCTAAAGATCATGTAAGATTCCAGTCCTCATTGTTGAAAAAAAGAGGCCAATGTAATATTAAAACACAACATTTAAAACTTCCCTCAACAGGGCTGCCTTCAGATGTCTATAAGTCAGATTGTTTTTTTCCTTGACATCTGATGGGAGGGCGTTCCACAGGGAGGGCGCCACCACCGAGAAGGCCCTCTGCCTGGTTCCCTGTAACCTCGCTTCTCGCAGGGAGGGAACTGCCAGAAGGCCCTCGGAGCTGGACCTCGGTGTCCGGGCTGGACGATGGGGGTGGAGACGCTCCTTCAGGTATACTGGACCGAGGCCGTTTAGGGCTTTAAAGGTCAACACCTACACTTTGAATTGTGCTCGGAAACATCCCGGGAGCCAATGTAGGTCTTTCAGGACCGGTGTTATGTGGTCTCGGCAGCCACTCCCAGTCCTCAGTCTGGCTGCCGCATTCTGGATTAGTTGTAGTTTCCGGGTCACCTTCAAAGGTAGCCCCACATAGAGCGCATGGCAGTAGTCCAAGCGGGAGATAACCAGAGCATGCACCACTCTGGCCAGACAGTCTGCAGGTAGATAGGATCTCATCCTGCATACCAGATGGAGCTGGTAGACAGCTGCCCTGGACGCAGAATTGCAACCTCACCTTTGCAAGGAGTGGGGATTGCGGGGAAAGACCATAAAATGAAAGGTGGATCTCCTGCTGGCCCTGTATTGGAGAAATGGGGCACCCAGAGAGGAAGGGATGCTTTGGGGCACTGGATTTTGTCGTCGATCCCATACAACTTAGATCAGCATACCTGGACTACCTGGGCATCTTCAAACCCACTTGGGATTTTGGGGGGAATTTGTGGTCAGGCAAAGACTTGGGGGCCCCTCTGTAAAGAAACCCCATTACATTCCCAACCAACCAGTGGTGTTGTCTGGTGCCCAGTTGGGACAGTCCCACTGGCCCTAATGTACGCCCAGATATAAGGTAAAGGGACCCCTGACCACTAGGTCCAGTCGTGGCCGACTCTGGGGTTGCGGCGCTCATCTCGCTTTACTGGCCGAGGGAGCCGGCGTACAGCTTCTGGGTCATGTGGCCAGCAGGACTGAGCCGCTTCTGGCGAACCAGAGCAACGCACAGAAACGCTGTTTACCTTCCCGCCAGAGTGGTACCTGTTTATCTACTTGCACTTTGATGTGCTTTCGAACTGCTAGGTTGGCAGGAGCAGGGACCGAGCAACAGGAGCTCACCCCGTCATTGCGGGGATTCGAACCGCCGACCGGCAAGTCCTAGGCTCCGTGGTTCAACCCACAGCACCACCCGTGTCCCAGATATATACACCCCCAATAGCCACCCAGATTTGCACGTTTGCTGTGTTTTTTATTCCCAATAAGTCCTTTCCCAATGGAGGCAGGAATATGCAGAGTTCTGTCCCTTACGGGGAATCGAACCTGCAACCTTGGCGTTTATCAGCACCGAGCTCTAACCGACTGAGCTATCTTTCTTTGCGGTTCACGCGCTAAATGACTCTTGGGGGGGGGATCTTCCCACTGGAAAATAGTATCAGATCTCCAAGCAGGGAAAATGCCCTTTTTGACACTTCCTTCCCTCTAATAGCATGGGGGATGGGAATGTACTTTGCACATGCTCAAGGGCAAGCGATGGGAATGCACTTTGCACATGCTCAAGGGCAAGCGATGGGAATGCACTTTGCGCATGCTCAAGGGCAAGTGATGTGAATGCACTTTGCACATGCTCAGGTGCAGCCTCTTAATTCCTTCGGCTTGGGAGGGGGCAGCAAGGAAGGAAGGAGGTTAAATAGAAGTTTAAGACCCTGGGTAGCGGTTGGCAGTGGTTGGTTTTTTTGGGGGGGGTGGCTCCCAAGAAAAAATGAGCGCCCCCCCTGCACCTAGGTGGTCCTCATCCTCGGGGAAATACAGGTGAGTTGGCAGGTGTGGGGGCAGAGAAGAGGGGGAAATCAAATAGACGCAAATGGGTATTTTTTTGGGGGGGGGAGGCAGAAACCAGCATAAGGCCCTAGGAAAGGACAATTAGACCACAACTAGGGAGAAAACTTCTCCCCCCCTCAACAAAACCCCCAAATACTCTGCTTAAAGTAACCCCCACCCCCCGCAAGTTCTCCCCCCCCCCACCAGATGCCCGTTTTGAGTCTCTCTCTTTTGAACTCCCCAAGAAACTCTCATTACCCCCCCCCCAAAAAAAGAAGGAGAATAGATCCCATTTCCTCCTCGGGTGGCTTGCAGTCCTCCCTCTCACCGCGCCCCCCACCCTCGCCAAAAAAATCCCCCCCACCCCGTCTTCATTGATAATCTCCCAGGCCGAACAAAAGGGTCTCCTTTTACTAGCAGGTAGGAAGAGAGAGGGGGGGGGAATCAGGCATCAGGAAAAGGCCTTCTTCCTCTCGGCTAACGACCCCCCCATCAAACCTCAGCGCCCCCCCCCCCGATAAAGGCACTCACCAAACCACTGCAAGCCAGGATCGGGCCCCCCCAGGATCCTAGGGAGGTGGGTGGGTGGGACGCAGGCCCGTTGCTTTGAATGGGTGTGAGAAAAAACCCCCCCCTCTCTCTCTCTTCCTCTCTCTCTTCCTCCCCCCCCCCCCGCCACCCCCCACACAGCAGCCTTGCGGGGGAGGGCGATCAATGAACGAGCGCCAAGCTCCACGTGGGGTCTGGCTGCTTCTCTTTCGCTACAGTCCGGCGCGCCGCAGCCAATCGGGAAGCGAGGATGGAAGGGGAAGCGCTCGGTCCCCACGTGGGGCGGGGAGAGAGGGCTTCCGATTGGTCCGAGGCGGCCGCCCGGAGAAAATGTGTCAATCTGGAAGGACGCGGCGTAGCCAAGAGGCGGGGGAGGAGGGGGGAGTGTGGAGAGAGAAAGAGATTTTTTTGGTTAACCCTTTCGGAGGACTCGGAGCGACGG
Source organism: Podarcis filfolensis (assembly GCF_964270895.1). Taxonomy (NCBI): domain Eukaryota; kingdom Metazoa; phylum Chordata; class Lepidosauria; order Squamata; family Lacertidae; genus Podarcis; species Podarcis filfolensis. The sequence goes on from NC_139622.1 coordinate 8,700,651, forward strand.
GAGAGGAGAAAATTGGATTAACCCGTAAAAGGCCGGAGGGGGAAAAGGTGGAAATGGGTTTAACCCTTCAAAGGCGGAGGAGAGGGAGATTTTTTTTCCCCATAGGGGAGAATGAGTTTTAACCCTTAAAAGGGCCAAAGGGCGTCGCTTAACCCTTAAAGGGCCAAAGGGCGTCGCTTAACCCTTAAAGGGCTAGTGAGGGAGAAGGAGTTTTAACCCTTAAAAGGGCCAGAGGGCGTCGCTTAACCCTTAAAGGGCCAGTGAGGGAGAAATTTTAACCCTTAAAGGGCCAGTGAGGGAGAATGAGTTTTAACCCTTAAAAGGGCCAGAGGGTGTCGCTTAACCCTTAAAGGGCCAGTGAGGGAGAAGGAGTTTTAACCCTTAAAAGGGCCAAAGGGCGTCGCTTAACCCTTAATGGGCTAGAGAGGGAGAATGAGTTTTAACCCTTAAAAGGGCCAAAGGGTGTCGCTTAACCCTTAAAGGGCCAGTGAGGGAGTTTTAACCCTTAAAAGGGCCAAAGGGTGTCGCTTAACCCTTAAAAGGGCCAGAGGGTGTTGCTTAACCCTTAAAGGGTTAGTGAGGGAGAATGAGTTTTAACCCTTAAAAGGGCCAAAGGGCGTCGCTTAACCCTTAAAGGGCCAGTGAGGGAGAATGAGTTTTAACCCTTAAAAGGGCCAAAGGGCGTCGCTTAACCCTTAAAGGGCCAGTGAGGGAGAAGGAGTTTTAACCCTTAAAAGGGCCAGAGGGTGTCGCTTAACCCTTAAAGGGCTAGTGAGGGAGAATGAGTTTTAACCCTTAAAAGGGCCAAAGGGTGTTGCTTAACCCTTAAAGGGCTAGTGAGGGAGAATGAGTTTTAACCCTTAAAAGGGCCAAAGGGCGTCGCTTAACCCTTAAAGGGCCAGTGAGGGAGAATGAGTTTTAACCCTGAAAAGGGCCAGAGGGTGTCGCTTAACCCTTAAAGGACCAGTGAGGGAGAAGGAGTTTTAACCCTTAAAAGGGCCAAAAGGCGTCGCTTAACCCTTAATGGGCCAGTGAGGGAGAATGAGTTTTAACCCTTAAAGGGCCAGTGAGGGAGAATTAACCCTTAAAAGGGCCAGAGGGTGTCGCTTAACCCTTAAAGGGCTAGTGAGGGAGAATGAGTTTTAACCCTTAAAAGGGCCAGAGGGTGTCGCTTAACCCTTAAAGGGCTAGCGAGGGGGTTAACAGGGGAGAATGTTTTAACCCTTAAAAGGGCCAGAGGGCGTCGCTTAACCCTTAAAGGTCTGGAGCAGGAGAAGAGGGGAGAATTAGTTTAACCCTTAAAAGCTTGGACAGAAATGGGGGGAACTGGTTCAACACAATTGCGTTACCCTTTAAAAACTGGGTGTTGTGATGCTTAACCCTCAAACGACCTGGGAGGAGGAGGGAGAAAATTAACCCTTAAAAGGGCAGGAGAAGACAGGAGGAGAGGGGTCGCTTAACCCTTCAAGGCCCAGACGAGGGGGGAAATTAGCTCAATTATTACTATTATTATTATTATTATTATTAGAGCCTGAGGAGAAGAGGGTGTTGTTTAACTCTTGAAGGCCTGGAGGGGGTGGGTTGATTTTCATGCGTTTGCAAACCGGGTTAACCCTTGACAGGACAAGAGCGGTACAATCAGTTAAAAAAAAAAAACACCCACCACGCATTAAGAAAATTCAGAAGGAATTTGGATTAAAGTCTGAACTGGGGGGGGGGAGGGGTTGGATTAACCCTTACAGCTCTGGAGCGCTGGCAGAATGGTAATGGACTTAGTCCTTTAAAATCTTGCAGTGCTAAGGGGGGGGTATTTCAGTGGGGGGTGGGTGGGAAATTGGTTGAACCTTCAAAGGTTTGGATGGGGGCGGGGGGGGCGGGGGGGGGCGGAAATAATCCTTAAAAGGTCTGGAGAGCCGGGAGAGGAGAGATTAACCTTAACCGTTAAAGGACTGGGAGGGAGGGAAAAAGCTAACCCTCAAAAGGATTACAGCTCTGAAGAAGGGGGGGGGGCGATGCTGTTAACCCTTTAAAGGAAGTGAACGGAGAGGGAGGGGAGGTTGTGATTGGGCTCCATGATCACTGCAGATGGTGACAGCAGTCACGAAATTAAAAGACGCCTGCTTCTTGGGAGAAAGGCGATGGCAAACCTGGACAGCATCGTAAAAAGCAGAGACATCACCTTGCCCACAAAGGTCCGTCTAGTAAAAGCTATGGAAGTGATGTATGGAAGTGAGAGCATAAAGAAGGCTGATCGCCGAAGAATGGATGCTTTTGAATTCTGGTGCTGGAGGAGACTCTTGAGAGTCCCATGGACTGCAAGAAGATCAAACCTCTCCATTCTGAAGGAAATCAGCCCTGAGTGCTCACTGGAAGGACAGATCCTGAAGCTGAGGCTCCAAGACTTTGGCCACCTCATGAGAAGAGAAGACTCCCTCGAAAAGACCCTGATGTTGGGAAAGATGGAGGGCACAAGGAGAAGGGGACGACAGAGGATTAGATGGTGGGACAGTGTTCTCGAAGCTACCAGCATGAGTTTGACCAAACTGTGGGAGGCAGTGGAAGACAGGAGGGCCTGGCGTGCTCTGGTCCAGGGGGTCATGAAGAGGAGGACACAGACTAAATACTAAACAACAACCCCTCCCCATGCCTTTAAAAAAACTCCAACCAAAGGCAGGAATTCAAGAGGTAGAGCTATCTGCGTTTCTTGTTGCAGGAAATGCCTCACCTGTTGAAGTCGCGCCTGGTTTTTGCAGGTCGTCATAGGGAGATTCAACATCAGGAAGAACATAAGGACAGCTGCTGTGGCTTATTATAGGACACATTCACCAACACAGCGCAGAGCATTTAGTTTTACCTCCATACTTTAACTGCTGGTTGTTTCACAGACCAACTTAATAATAATAATAATTTTTTATTTATACCCCACCCTCCCCAGCCAAGACCGGGCTCAGGGCGTCTAACAACCAATAATAAAAACAAGTTGATTAAAATACAATTTAAAAGATTAAGATACAATATGAAAACATTAGGATGCAGCCTCTTCACAGGAGGAGAAAGGAAAAAGAAAGGGGGGGGAGGGAATCAAACGGATAGTCCAGCGGAATAAAAACAGAGGGGGCAATTCACACCATTCCCCGCCTTTCATAGTGTTATGTACTGAGTTGAATAGGATCCAAACTGCAGCAGTCTGATTGGTCCTAGAACAATAGGATCCAAAAGGCAGCAGTCTGATTGGTCCTAGAACAATAGGATCCAAAAGGCAGCAGTCTGATTGGTCCTAGAACAATACAGCAGTATGATTGAACCACCCAATCATGCTCCAGATAGAAGTGAATCCACAACCTGATTGGCTTACAGTAGAATTCCGGAATTAGCCAATCATGTGCAGCCCATTGTGTAAATAATGTATATAAAGCAGATGCTTTGAGGGGACATTCATTCATTCCTCCTCACCACTATGAGCTGAATAAAGAGCATGAAATCACTTTGCGACTCTGAGTATATTTCACATAGGAACGGAGAAAGCTGCTGTATGGTGAGCCAGACCCTTGGGTCTACCTTCCTCAATACTGCCTACACTGGGCGGCAGAAACCACTCAAGGTTTCCGCAGGCTCTCAGACCTTCTTGTGGCCTTCCTGGGGACACCTGATTGGCTGAACCACATGCTAGTCTAGACAGGGCATTGGTCTGATCTTCCTTGTTGTCGTTGTTTAGTCGTTTAGTTGTGTCCGACTCTTCGTGACCCCCTGGACCAGAGCACGCCAGGCCCTCCTGTCTTCCACTGCCTCACGCAGTTTGGTCAAACTCATGCTGGTAGCTTCGAGAACACTGTCCCACCATCTCGTCCTCCATCGTCCCCTTCTCCTTGTGCCCTCCATCTTTCCCAACACCAGGGTCTTTTCCAGGGAGTCTTCTCGTCTCATGAGTCTTGGAGCCTCAGCTTCAGGATCTGTCCTTCCAGTGAGCACTCAGGGCTGATTTCCTTCAGAATGGAGAGATTTGATCTTCTTGCAGTCCATGGGACTCTCCAGAGTCTCCTCCAGCACCAGAATTCAAAAGCATCCATTCTTCGGCGATCAGCCTTCTTTATTCTCTCACTTCCATACATCACTCCATAGCTTTTACTAGACGGACCTTTGTGGGCAAGGTGGTGTCTCTACTTTTTAAGATGCTGTCTAGGTTCGTCATTGCTTTTCTCCCAAGAAGCAGGCGTCTTTTAATTTCGTGGCTGCTGTCACCATCACAAACAAGCAATATATACAATTAAAAAACAGCAATGGATAAAAAGGACCATCAAATGACCACATGTTGGTTAAGTTAAAAAATGGTTTGCTTCCCAACTTCCCAAAGGTCAGGCTCCTGAGCTTCAGAAAGTTGCACAGGCAGTAGACCTAGTTCAGTTCCAAAGTGGTGAAAGTTCCTAAATTATTGGTATTGGAACTCAAGAATGGCTTGTGAAAGCCATGCGGCCGAGCTCAAGTGACCAGCTCAAACATTTTCACATGCTGAGCTTCTCCGGTAGACTGGGGGGTGACCAATCGGCTTGCTTACCCATTTCCTCCCAGGGTGGGGGAAAGTGACCTAGGCTAAGCCTGGCAGGACAGCTTACTCTATGGTATTAACCCTTTGCTGTGTTAATTAGATTTAAACATGCTGCTGCTGGTTACCCCACAATATCTCTGCATCTAAGCATACCACACATGTCCTTCCAGGTGCATTTTTGCGAAGGAGGGAGAGAGACAAAAACATTGCCACCCCCCTGTTACTTCTAACCCTCCTAAACCCCCAGAACCGCATAGGGAAGCTAGTCGTTTGTCTTGTTCCACATCAGTTCTAAGCTCCTAGTCCTCAAGGTGTATCAAGGTGACAATGTGTGATGTTGTCGGAGGGGTTTAGGATTTGGTTTTTAAATCGACTTAGTTCAGCCGCCCTGATCTTTTATAACCTGTCCTGTTTTATCGATCATAACATTCTTTTCTGCATTTCTAGGCTAGAAGCTGTTCTGGCGGTGCTTTCAAACCATGGTCTTTTTGGGGGGGTGGGGCATTAAATTCCAAAAGGAAATGCAGAGAACAAAATCAAACTAGCTCCAAAGGAACCCTCCCTCTCCCCAAATAAATAAATAAAAATAGCTTGGTCTGAATTTTGGTTGGGAAGAATTTCCCGGCGTGCCTGGAAAGTATTCTTATAAACGGATTTGCCACCTGGTTCTGAGTATTTGGAGAGCCGTTATCAGAAAGGGGTATTCTGGTCCAATTTAGTGCTAAGTGGAAGCCAGGAGATAAATTTTGCCCAGTTGAGGCGACTTCCTGTTCAGGTTACCTGCCAGCCGCGCCCATTTCCAGGAGACTCTATTTCAACCTTCTCTCTCATTTTCTTTTTATCCTTACTGATCGATGGCAGTTTATGCACATCAAACATGCTCACTGGTCTTTTTGGAGGGAGGGGAGTCTTTCCCCTCCCATCAAATTCCTTTTTTTTTAATCCCAATTTTCTACTTTTGCAAACCTTGGGTTGCCCCCTGCCCAAAAAACACCCTTCCAGTTCTGTAAGGAAGTCACCCAGCGTGGGATTTGCAAGATCAGAGAGATGGCTCTATCCTTCCATTTCCAGCGTTTGCAAAAGCGGGAGATGGCGGAGAGTTGGTAATCAAATCCCTTCGATTTCTCGTCAAACCTTCTCGGTTGGCAGGTTTAAAACCCAGGGCAGACACAGAACTGCCTTGCCTCGCCCCCTCCCAGATTTCCCATTTAAATGACAAGACCTTCGTTTTAATTTTAATCCACACACACACACACACCCTTTTAAATCCGGCTCACACCAAAACTCATCCATGCTCAGGGAAGCAGATTTGAAAAGATTGGTTCTGACACATGGCAGGGAGGACGGCTGGGCGAGGGGGGAGAGGCTAGACAGATTTTGCTTATCCCTGGGTGCTTGGGGGGGGGGCGGGTGCTGGTGTGCAGAGAGCCTGCGTGTTTCCCAGTGGAGTCAAGTGCAACAGAGGCCATAGCTGACTTCTAAAGAGGATGGGAAGAAGGTTGGGAGTTTGGGGGGTGGGGTGGGCTGCTGTTTTGAGCAAATGCAAAAAAACACAACAACACAAGAAGTGACCTACATCTGTTCTCAGAGATGTGGGGAGGGGGGGATGTTGTCGGAAAGAGGGGGGTATGATTGCAGGGAGAAAACCCTGCAGGAATCTCTCTCTCTCTCTCTATATATATATATATACACACCCTCTCTCTCTCTCTCTCTCTATATATATATCTATCTATCCACACACACACACATATACATACACATAACACACACACTCTCTCTCTCTTGTAGCTCTTCTTCTTCTTCTTCCTCCTCTCTTCTTCTACTTCTTCTTCCTCTTCCTCCTCTTCTTCCTCCTCTTCTTCTTCCTCTTCCTCTTCTTCTTCTTCTTCTTCTTCTTCTCCTCCTTCTTCTTTGGCGATCCCTCGTAGCTGAGTAAGATTGTCTTCCATGAACACGGTTTTAACAGTGAGTCTGTAAGTGACTGTGGAGGCCAATTCTGGATCCACATGTCCTTCCATAGTGGGGACATTGGTTTCAGGGCAGGAGCTGATCCCGGTGAGGGTTTGCCAAGTGTGCCTCCCTCTTAGCACATTTCTCACTTGCGTCCTGAGTTCGAGTGTCTTCAAAACCCATGACACCTTTGGCAAAGGCTGTTCTCCAACTGGAGCGCTCGCAGGCCAGTGTTCCCCAGTTGTCGGTGTTTATACTACATTTTTAAAGATTTGCCTTGAGAGAGTCTTTAAACCTTTTTTGTTGACCACCAGCTATCCATTTTTAAGTTCAGAATAGAGTAGTTGCTTTGGAAGATGATCATCAGGCATCCGCACAACATGGCTAGCCCAACAAAGTTGATGTTGAAGAATCATTGCTTTGACACTGGAGATCTTTGCTTCTTCCAGTACACTGGCATTAGTTCACCTGTCTCTCCAGGTGATGTGTAAAAATTTTCAGAGACACCGTTGATGGAATCTTTCAAGGAGTTGGAGATGGTGTTTATAAGTGGTCTATGTTTCACAAGTATACAGTAAGGTTGGCATTACGGTGGAACCTCGGGTTAAGAACTTAATTCGTTCTGGAGGTCCGTTCTTAACCTGAAATTGTTCTTAACCTGAGGTACCATTTTAGATAAGGGGGCCTCCCATTGCCACCACATCATTTCTGTTCTCATCCTGAAGCAAAGTTCTTAACCCAAGGTACTATTTCTGGGTTAGCGGAGCCTGTAACCTGAAGCGTCTGTAACCTGAAGCGTCTGTAACCTGAAGCGTCTGTAACCCGAGGCACCACTGTACAATGTAAACAAGCATTTTGGTTTGCCTGCCAAGGTCCCGGTCCCTCAAATAATCTCCTCCCTGGGCAGTTATCTTTCCACAAGGGCTGACAACATGGATGTCAAAATCCAGCATCGCCTGAGCTCTGCGAGTGCAGCTTTGCCCCAGAGTTGTTTTAGGACCGGGACAGAGAAGTTGTTGGAAAGAATCACAGCAGAGCAGGGAGGAGGAAAAACTTCTTCGTGCAGCGCAGAGTTGAACTGTGGAACTCGCTGCCACATGATGGCCACCAGCTTTGGAAGAAGATTGGACAAATCAGTGATGGCTCATCCAACATGCTGGTGGCTTTCTAGAGGGGTTAGACCAGGTAGACGTGACTCTTTCGCCTTTCAGATGTTGTTGGATTTCAGTTCCCACCAGCCTCCTCGCCCCCACCCTGTTCCAGCCAGCATGCCCAATAGTCACTGCGGTGATGAGAGCCATCTTTCAAGAAGTCCCTGCTCCTGCCAACCTAGCAGTTTGAAAGCACATCAACGTGCAAGTAGATAAATAGGTACCACTCCGGTAGGAAGGTAAACGGCGTTTCCGTGCGCTGCTCTGGTTCGCCAGAAGCGGCTTAGTCCTGCTGGCCACATGACCCGGAAGCTGTACACCGGCTCCCTCGGCCAATAAAGCGAGATGAGCACTGCAACCCCAGAGTCGGCCATGACTGGACCTAACGGTCAGGGGTCCCTTAACCTTTTAATGGTAAGGAAGACCTGGGATATTTCTGCATGTCATTCTTTCTGTGTGAATTCCAGATATGCGCAAAATTCTCTTTCCCCCAGCAAACAGCGAAAATCTAATGAACACATGCGTTTTGCTGATTTTATTTTGCTGCTGGGTTGTAGTGTTTTTTGTTTTTATTTTGGAAAACGCAACCTCCGTCTCGCTGCCACGTTTCTTGCAATTTGAACGCTGCTTTTTCTCATTTGCGCTTTTGATTTTACAGTTATAATGTAATTTTTTTAAAAGCAAAACAAGAAAACCAAACAACCCTGGAATCTGGGAGATTTCGGCTACCCAGGCCGGCTGCTGATAGAAAATTGGGAGTCCTATGTAAAACACGCTGCTGCCGTTTACCTGGGCAGATCTGGCAGGAAGTCCCATTGCACCTGGTGGGCCTTACTCCCGAGTAGACGCCTACAGGGCTGCCTTGGCAATGCACCTCTTTGATTAGAAATTTGGGCAAAGCTGCCTTTTGTGGATATGATCGTGCCTGTGACAATTTCTGGACACAGATGGGACCTGGGACTTTCTTGACCCACCCTCGCCTGCTATCTGACAGGTTCCTGGTTAAGGGACGTGGCTCCAGGGATGAAGAACTTCACCCCCTCCATCTAAATAGGAGCTGGCACCCTCCATTTGAGTCTTAAGGAGCAAGAGACAGCAGGAATTCTCTCTAGGTAGATAATATTTCCCCCCCATCTGTCTTCTCTTATGGAGCTATTTTAGCAGTGGGCACACTGCCCTCTACTGTCCTTGTTGGGAATAGCGGGTGGTTCCTTGTGCTGTGGTACCTCGGGTTACATACGCTTCAGGTTACATATGCTTCAGGTTACGGACTCTGCTAACTCAGAAATAGTGCTTCAGGTTAAGATTCAGGTTCAGGATGAGAACAGAAATCGTGCTCCAACGGCGCGGCAGCAGCAGGAGGCCCCATTAGCTAAAGTGGTGCTTCAGGTTAAGAACAGTTTCACATTAAGAACGGACCTCTGGAACAAATGAAGTACTTAACCCAAGGTACCACTGTACAGTGGCATCTTGGTTTTCAAACTTAATCCGTTCCAGAAGTCCGTTCCAAAACCAAAGCTTTCCGAAACCGAGGCGAGCTTTCCCATAGGAAGTAATGCGAAACGGATTAATCCGTTCCAGGCTTTTAAAAACAACCCCTGAAACAGCAATTGGACATGAATTTTACTATCAAACGAGACCATTGATCCATAAAATGAAAGCAATGAACACTGTACTGCAGTCACACAATCAATCAATCAATCAGTAGCTGAACTGGGTTCCACACAGTCAGAAAAAGAAAACGAAAAAGGGCCGCCAAAACAGAAATGCAAAATAAATAGCAAAAACAGACAGGCCTCAGTGTAACACTCAAAGCGGAGCATGTTCGGCTTCCAAAAAAAGTTCGCAAACTGGAACACTTACTTCCGGGTTTCCAGTGTTTGGGTTCCAAGTTGTTTGAGTTCCAAGGCGTTTGAGAACCGAAGTACTGCTGTATTTGGGCATTTTCAACACACCATAGGTCTTCTAAAAAGGGATATTTTGTTGTTATTATTACCTCTCAGGGTTGTCGCGGGCGATAAATTGGGATGGTGGAGAGAAAATCGTGTGCGCCACCTCCAGCTCCTCGAAAGAAAATGTACAACGTTTGGAAACACAATACTATATAAAAAAGTAAAGGGACCCCTGACCATTAGGTCCAGTCGTGGCCAACTCTGGGGTTGCGGTGCTCATCTCGCTTTATTGGCCGAGGGAGCCGGTGTACAACTTCCGGGTCATGTGGCCAGCAGGACTAAGCCGCTTCTGGCGAACCAGAGCAGCGCACGGAAACGCCGTTTCCCTTCCCGCCGGAGTGGTACCTATTTATCTACTTGCACTTTGACGTGCTTTCGAACTGCTAGGTTGGCAGGAGCAGGGACTGAGCAACAGGAGCTCACCCCGTCGCGGGGATTCGAACTGCTGACCTTCTGATCGGCAAGTCCTAGGCTCTGTGGTTTAACCCACAGCGCCACCCGCATCCCCCCCAAAAAAGGGATATTTTGTTGTTATTATTACCTCGCAGGGTTGTCGCGGACGATCAATTGGTGTGGGGGAGATAAAATCGTGTGTGCCACCTCCAGCTCCTCGAAGGAAAACGTACGACGTTTGGAAACACAATACTATATAACATTATATAAACAGTGTATGAGGCATATTTCAGTCCGAGGGCCATATTTCCTCCCAGACAGCCTTCCAGGGGCCGAATCCCATTGTGTGGGTGGGGCTTGTGGCAAAAGTGGGCGGAGCAATAGAGGCAAATTTTAACCCCTGCCAATCAGGCGACATTCCAGCCATGGGAAAGGCACAGGGACACAGCCAGCTCCATCCTTTTACCCAGGCAAGCGAGAGGCGAGGACCCAGGGCAGACAATCACACAAGGTGGGTGTGGCCTGTGGGAGAGGGCGTGGCCTATGAGAGAGGGTGTGGCTTGGGGGGAAGTTCCACGGGCCACACAGATAGGCTTAGGCAGCTGCCACTCTGCATCCGGGGCTGAGACTTGGGAGAAAATTGCTGACAATTCGGGCTGACTTGAGAATTTGCATTACGGGGTTGGGCTGGATGACCTTTGGGAGCCCCATTCAACTCAAAAGTTCGTTTCAGCCAAACTTGCCAGATCCCTTATCTGACGAGTGTCTGCACCAATGCCAGGGGTTTAAAATCCCCGCTGTCTGAAACCCACAGGAATTCACGTCCCAGTGCCATTATCCGCGGCTCTTTAGGAATAAGTCATGACCAAAACATCTTTGTTAATGGAGCGGTTGTTATAAAGCCATCGAGGGGAAATAATGCACGGGTTTTCCCTCCAGGCCGCCGGCAGAAGGGCCGGAATCAGCCATTCCTTAAGGGTGACGTGGATCTTTTTTTTAAAAAAACGGGAGAATTTGGAAAGAGATGTTGAAGAAGAAACAAGAAGCTCTGGGACAGAAGCGACCGCTCACAAATATTCCACATTTGGTAGCGTTTTGACTGCTCCTTTCGCTGCTGATTGTGTTTGTATACAGTGGTACCTCGGGTTACATACGCTTCAGGTTACATACGCTTCAGGTCACAGACGCCGCTAACCCAGAAATAGTGCTTCAGGTTAAGAACTTTGCTTCAGGATGAGAACAGAAATCGTGCTCCGGCAGTGCAGGGGGAGGGCCCCTTTAGCTAAAGTGGTGCTTCAGGTTAAGAACAGCTTCAGGTTAAGAACGGACCTCCAGAACGAATTAAGTACTTAACCCGAGGTACCACTGTACATGTGTATTGTTCTGTGTGTATGTACACGTGAGGATAGCCAAATCCTTTTCAGTTTCAATTTCTTGATTCCTTCCAGTCGCCCCATTGAGATTTGTGTGTGTGTTTTTTTTTAAAGTTAGTAACGCAGGTGGCGCTGTGGGTTAAACCACAGAGCCTAGGACTTGCCGATCAGAAGGTCGGCGGTTCAAATCCCCGTGACAAGGTGAGCTCCCGTTGCTCGGTCCCTGCTCCTGCCCACCTAGCAGTTCAAAAGCACGTCAAAGTGCAAGTAGATAAATAGGTACCACTCAGGCGGGAAATAAACGTGGTTTCTGTGCGCTGCTCTGGTTTGCCAGAAGCGGCTTAGTCCTGCTGGCCACATGACCCGGAAGCTGTACGCCGGCTCCCTCGGCCAGTAAAGCGAGATGAGCGCTGCAACCCCAGAGTCGGTTACGACTGGACCTAACGGTCAGGGGTCCCTTTACCTAAGAAGAGCCTCACCTAGCACAGCACCTTGTCTTTGCAGTATCCAGAATCCGTGAGAACACAGGATTCTGGATAGACTGGCTCTGTGCTTGGAGGTTCCATGAGAACATAAGAACAGACTGCTGTTATCAGACCAGTGGCCCATCTAGTCCTAAATCCTATTCTCGCAGATGCCTCAGGAGGAAAAACCCGCAATCAGGATTCGAACCCAAGAGCAACTCTTCCCTCCAGGGGCATTCAGAAGTGTCGCCCCCTCCGACTGCAAAGGCAGAACACAACCACTGTGTTTTAGTAACTACTGAGAGGCAGCTTTCAGGGCTTGGCATTTATAGCCTCGCTTATAAAATCCACGCTTATAAAATGTGATGCTTTTGAATTCTGGTGCTGGAGGAGACTCTTGAGAGTCCCATGGACTGCAAGAAGATCAAACCTCTCCATTCGGAAGGAAATCAGCCCTGAGTGCTCACTGGAAGGACAGATCCTGAAGCTGAGGCTCCAAGACTTTGGCCTCCTCATGAGAAGAGAAGACTCCCTGGAAAAGACCCTGATGTTGGGAAAAATGGAGGGCACAAGGAGAAGGGGACGACGGAGGACGTGATGGTGGGACAGTGTTCTCAAAGCTGCGAACATGAGTTTGACCAAACTGCGGGAGGCAGTGGAAGACAGGAGTGGCTGGCGTGCTCTGCTCCAGGGGGTCACGAAGAGGCGGACATGACTAAACAACTAAACAACAACAACTCAGGATCTCTGCAAGATTTTTCTCTGCTTTATTGAATTCTCCTCTTATTTCGTCGGGCGGCGGAAAACCAGGGCTTGGAATTTGCCGTTTGGCCAAGCCGTCACTGGCCAAAGGGGTCAACCCATTCCTGTTCCCCTTTTTCCTGTTGCCAACTTGTTGCCTGAAGGCCACATGGACGCCTTTCTCAAATCGCTTGCATGCCAGCCCACCAACCTTTTGCCCCCCCAGATAATGGGCCCTGATCCGGTTACTCAGAAACTCTGTGCCAAAAACTCCCTGTGCGCAGGTGGTGAGGAGGAGAGCCTTAAGGGAATGGTGTTTGGGTTTTTTGCCAGCGTGGACCCTATCATTTTGCTGCCAGGATGTTTGGGTTGCCAACTTACCAGGAGGGAGAGAAATTAAGCACCCTTCTGGCGCCTGCGATTTGTAAACAGCTGCTCAGGTCTGCTGTCAAAGCATGGGAAACCAACCAACCCCCGCCGGCTAAAAATCTGCAGACCAGGCTCCTGTTAACGGCACAAGAGCGTGGACAATTCGCAGAGGGGACATTGGCAACCACAACGCAACCACGATCCCGGGATTCCTGCGATAACAGAACTCAAAAAGGCAGCTTCTGCAAGAAGTTAAGAGTCCGTTTCTTGCCTTTCCCAGATTCTATTTTTCTTTTTGGGGGGGGGGCGCAGCAATCTTAGAGGTGCAAAATACATCGTGCAGTTATAACGGGCATCGCTGCCTCCCGGCAAACGGTAAAAAAAAAAAAAATGGACTGAGGGGGAAATATCCGGCCAATGATCTCCATCGCCGCGCAAGTTCAAAAGCAAAAGGCTTTTCAGAAAGGAGGAAGGCGATTTTGGAAGAGCGGCGGAAGCGAGTCTTTCTGCCCCCCCCCTCCCGGAAAAAGAGACACGACTTCAGGCAAAAGTTCAGGCCGCGTCCTCATAGGTGTAATGGTTCCGATCCGGCTCGCTGAGGGGCACGTTGGGCTTGTGAGCGGGGTCTTCAGCGCATAGGGACGGGGGACGGTGCTTGAAGAAGTCAGAGACATAGCGGACCTGGAGAGGCAGGAAAATAATAATAATAATAATAATAATAATAATAATAATAATTTATAATTTGTACCCCGCCCATCTGGCTGGGTTTCCCCAGCCACTCTGGGCGGCTTCCACAAAGACCAAAAATACACTAAGATGTCACACATTAAAAACTTCCCTCAACAGGGCTGCCTTAAGATGTCTTCTGAATGCCAGGTAGTTGTTTATCTCTTTGACATCTGATGGGAGGGCATTCCACAGGGAGGGCGCTACCACCGAGAAGGCCCTCTGCCTGGTTCCCTGTAGCTTTGCTTCTCGCAATGAGGGAACCGCCAGAAGGCCCTCAGCGCTGGACCTCAGCGTCCGGGCAGAATGATGGGGGTGGAGACGCTCCTTCAGGTATACTGGGCCGTTTAGGGCTTTAAAGGTCAGCACCTACACATTGATTTGTGCTCGGAAATGTACTGGGAGCCAATGTAGTTCTTTCAAGACCGGTGTTATATGGTCTCGGCGGCTGCTCCCAGTCCCCAGTCTAGCTGCCATATTCTGGATTAATTGCAGTTTCCGGGTCACCTTCAAAGGTAGCCCCACGTAGAGCGCATTGCAGTAGTCCAAGCGGGAGATAACTAGGGCATGCACCACTCTGGTGAGACAGTCTGTGGGCAGGGAGGGTCTCAGCCTACATAACAAATGGAGCTGATAAACAGCTGCCCTGGATACAGAATAGACCTGCGCCTCCATGGACAGCTGTGAGTCCAAAATGACCCCCAGGCTGTGCACCTGGTCCTTCAGGGGCACAGTGACCCCATTCAGGACCAGGTAGTCCCCCACACCCGCCCCCTGTGTCCCAAAAACAGTACATCTGTCTTGTCAGGATTCAACCTCAATTAAGCGCCGTGTTTGCAGGATAAATCCCAGGACTGGCCCTTGCAAGAGGCAGAGCTAGGCGGCTGCCTCAGGCGGCAAATATTGAGGGGACGACAGCAAAAAGGGACTGGGAGGACGCAGTGAAACCCCTGGGGGAATCCGTCCCACCAGCCCCCGCAGAGAGGGCGCATTCGGACGCCTTGCAGGTTACAATGCTGGTTGTCAGCATAGGACCCCGGTGCTCAGGGGTCTACAATGGTTGTTGATCTGTGGCCAGACTGAGCTCAAGGTGTTACTATATAAAACACAAACACACCCAACTTGGGACCAGTTTACCTGCAAGATCGCCTTGCCCCACAGGAACCCACTTAAATCACTCTGTTTGGTGGAATTGGCCCTGCTTAAATGGGATGCAGGTGGCGCTGTGGGTTAAACCACAGAGCCTAGGACTTGCCGATCAGAAGGTCGGCGGTTCGAATCCCCGTGACAGGGTGAGCTCCCGTTGCTCGGTCCCTGCTCCTGCCAACCTAGCAGTTCGAAAGCACATCAAAGTGCAAGTAGGTAAATAGGTACCGCTCTGGCGGGAAGGTAAACACTGTTTCCGTGCGCTGCTCTGGTTCGCCAGAAGCGGCTTAGTCCTGCTGGCCACATGACCCGGAAGCTGTACGCCGGCTCCCTTGGCCAGTAAAGCGAGATGAGCGCCGCAACCCCAGAGTCGGCCACGACTGGACCTAATGGTCAGGGGTCCCTTTACCTTTAAACGTGCCCCCATAACCCCTGTTCCGCGTTTATAAGAACTTGACTTTGCAACTCTCTGCCTATAGACATCAAGCAGCTGGCTGCCTTTGCTGGACTTGTTTCGGTGCCTGCTAATATAAACTGCCCCTGACTCTGACAATGTTTAGCAAGCGAAGGGAATTTTAATCCGTTTCAGTATTTATGCATGTTTCCTCGTTTTACCTTTCTTTAAACAACTTTGAGGTTTTCTGTGTGTGTTTTGTTTTCTTTCTTTTTACAATCAAACAATATACAGTGCTACCTCGGGTTACATACGCTTCAGGTTACATACGCTTCAGGTGAGACCCTCCGCTAACCCAGAAATAGTGCTTCAGGTTAAGAACTTTGCTTCAGGATGAGAACAGAAATCGGGCTCCGGCGACACGGCAGCAGCAGGAGGCCCCATTAGCTAAAGTGGTGCTTCAGGTTAAGAACAGTTTCAGGTTAAGAACAGACCTCCAGAACGAATTAAGTACTTAACCCGAGGTACCACTGTATATATTTTACGAAATGAAGACCACGAACAGTGACATCACGGAATGTTCGCAGGCATTCCAGCCAATCGGAAGCAGGAACAGAACTGCAAGGGGACTAATTTAGGAGCTGTGTGTTAGGGAGAGAGTGGACGAAGGCAGTACGGCACCCGGCCGGGATTCGAACTCGGTTCTATGCACCCCCAGCCTGGCAGGGCCCTGGGGGGGGCCCCCGATGGACTATGCCCCCTTCCCACCTCAGCCCCGCCCCCCAACACTTACGATGAGGATAGCGATCAGCATTCCTTGCAGGAGCCCCAACAACACGTCGCTCCAGTGATGTTTATAGTCCGAGACCCGGGTGTAACCCACGAAGATGGCGAAGGAGATGAGGAAGAACTGGATTGTAGGGCGAACCAGGCGTGCCCATCGACCAACCAGGCGTGCTTGGACGTAGAGCTGGAAAGAGAGAAAGAGAGAGAGGAGGGATTGGCTGTGGAGCAGATTTCTGACCTGCAGAAAGGGTCGGCTGCCTCTCTTCTTGAAATACCTCCATTGGCTCCCAGTACATTTCTGAGCACAATTCAAAGTGTTGGTGTTGACCATGAAATCCCTAAACGGCCCAGTAGACCTGAAGGAGTGTCTCCACCCCCATAATTCTGCCCGGACGCTGAGGTCCAGCTCCGAGGGCCTTCTGGCGGTTCCCTCCCTGCGATAAGTTACAGGGAACCAGGCAGAGCCTTCTTGGTGGTGGCGCCCACCCTGTGGAACGCCCTCCCATCAGATGTCAAAGAGAACAACAACTACCAGTCTTTTAGAAGACATCTGAAGGCAGCCCTGTTTAGGGAATCTTTTAATGTTTGATGCATTAGTGTATTTTAATATTTTGTTGGAAGCCGTCCAGAGTGACTGGGGAAACCCAACCAGATGGGCGGGGTATAAATAATAAATTATTATTATTATTATACCTTTAGTGCCAGCATATAGAGTT
Source organism: Podarcis filfolensis (assembly GCF_964270895.1). NCBI lineage: Eukaryota > Metazoa > Chordata > Lepidosauria > Squamata > Lacertidae > Podarcis > Podarcis filfolensis. Next base: position 8,717,355 of record NC_139622.1, read on the forward strand.
TACATCTTCTTTTATGTTAGCATTCAGAACCAGGGTGGCATAACGGTTTGAGGGTTGGACTCTGACCTTGGGAGACCATGAAGCTCACTGGGTGATCTTGGGCCAGTCACTGCCTCGGCCCAGTAGACCTGAAGGAGCGTCTCCACCCCCATCGTCCAGCCCGGACACCAGGGTCCATCTCCGAGGGCCTTCTGGCAGTTCCCTCCCTGCGAGAAGCGAGGTTACAGGGAACCAGGCAGAGGGCCTTCTCGGTGGTGGCACCCGCCCTGTGGAACGCCCTCCCACCAGATGTCAAGGAAATAAGCAGCTATCTGACTTTTAGAAGACATCTGAAGGCAGCCCTGTTTAGGGAAGTTTTTAATGGTTGATGTTTTATCTCATTATTATTATTATTCTGTTGGGAGCTGCCCAGGGTGGCTGGGGAAACCTAGCCAAATGGACGGGGTATAAATAATAAATTATGAGGATGAAGATGATGATGTCTTAACCCAAACTCCCCTGTTTCACCTGGAGATGGTAAGATTGAACCCAGAACGGTCTGGGTTCAAATCAAGCCTTCTGCCACCGGGCAAAGTTTCCAATGGTCGGGAAACAAAAGGAACACTTACTGCCAGGAACATCATGCAGTACATTCCAAATGAGGAGTGTCCGGAATAGAACGATAACCTAGGAGGAAAAAAAGAGAGATTACAAATAATAATAAATAAACAAACACATCTTCAGGTTCTAAAATTACTTGGCAGGCAACTGTTCTTGGAATGGATCTACGCACACAAAACCCCCCCACTATAAATAAGTCAAAAATCAAATCACGATAACAAAAGGTGGGGGGAAACACTATGGAAAATCGCACAGAAAAGTTTTCTGCTCTATTGTGCCATCTGGTGCTGCACATTTGTAACGCATTCAAAATGTTGTTTTATTTTGACTAATGTAGCAGCGTCGTTGGAGTGAAGGGGTCTGGTGGAACGGACCCAATGGTCATTTAGTCTGATCCCCTGCAACGCTGGGATCTTTCGAACCCACAACCCAAAGGTTAAGCGGCTCAGGTTCCACCATGGTGTTCAAATGCTCCGAAGGAAGTGTGAGACGGAAGCATCCAAAATAAATAGAAACTGATAACTTCTATTGCGAAGATCATGGCCACTGGTCCCATCACCTCCTGGCAAATAGAAGGGGAAGAAATGGAGGCAGTGAGAGATTTTACTTTCTTGGGCTCCATGATCAATGCAGATAGTGACAGCAGCCACGAAATTAAAAGACGCCTGCTTCTTGGGAGAAAAGCAATGACAAACCTAGACAGCATCTTAAAAAGCAGAGACATCACCTTGCCGGCAAAGGTCTGTATAGTTAAAGCTATGGTTTTCCCAGTAGTGATGTATGGAAGTGAAAGCTGGACCATAAAGAAGGCTGATCGCCGGAGAATGGATGCTTTTGAATTCTGGTGCCGGAGGAGACTCTGGAGAGTCCCATGGACTGCAAGAAGATCAAACGCATCCATTCTTAAGGAAATCAGCCCTGAGTGCTCACTGGAAGGACAGATCCTGAAGCTGAGGCTCCAAGACTTTGGCCACCTCAGTCCATGGGACTCTCAAGAGTCTCCTCCAGCACCAGAATTCAAAAGCATCCATTCTCCGGCGATCAGCCTTCTTGATGGTCCAGCTCTCACTTCCATACATCACTACTGGGAAAACCATAGCTTTAACTATACGGACCTTTGTTGGCAAGGTGATGTCTCTACTTTTTAAGATGCTGTCTAGGTTGGTTGGTGTTCGTGTTCTTAAATCTCAATAAAAAGCATTTTTTTTAAAAGAAACTGTTAACTTGACCGCTCCACTCAGCCTGGCATTGCCCGCTCTGGAGCAGCTGCCAAGATATCGAGTCCGCCTGCCCAGCCTACTCCTTTCCCCCCTTACCTGGACTCCGTGATGTCTTTCGCATTGCCCTGGCAGATGTCTTCCAGATGGACATAAACCGAGCAGTTGACTTTCGACCAATCGGGATTGCAGACCGCCAGGAAGTTGGGCCGCAGTCGCCCAATCGTGTACTTCGCCAGGTCTGTCAGCGATTGGCT